>NW_028171467.1:0-42500 GCF_963971535.1 Notolepis coatsorum
AGAGGCTGCCAATTACAGTCAGGGCCGGGATGGAGGGGGAAAACATGGCTGCGTTTCTAGACTCCCCAGGGACGGCCCTCCTCTCCATCGGAGGAGCTGCCAGCGCCGCAGAAACGCCAGCCGCATTGTGGGAAATCCAGACAATAACGTAATTCTGGTGAGTATGATAACAGCAAAGCTAAAGAAATCTCAACACGTGTAGCGTTGTGTAATGTTGTTTTAAGATTAGATGTACGCTCTCATCATGCCCAGAATCTCATCTTTCACTTCGCCCGCTGGCTTTGTAGTTATACAGTGGTGTGCTCGCTTTGTCCTGTATACGCGGCATAATTGTCTTTCAAATGACAACAATGGAATGACCCACGATGGTTTGATTCCGCGCTGATAAGCGGCTTCACAGGAGACACGTCTGACTATAAAGGGAGACATCTCTGTCTGTCTGCAGTGCGTGTCTGTCTGTCTGTCGGCCCTTCCAGAGGGTCCGGTGTCGAATTTGCTGCCATAATGACCACATCTTGGCGCTATAACAACAAACCCTATATTTTGTGTATTGCTGAGGACCCAAGGGAGTGCAGTGTCGAGTGTGGAGTCGATGGGATGAGGGATTCGGAAGAACACTGCCAGCAGCAATACTATATCAAATTCCATAATAATATAATTGATAAACAATCCATTATGTACACATTGCCTCTGTTATGATAGATATATAGATAGATATAGATATGCCAATAGGAATATTGTCAATTGTATTTCTTTGCCCACTTTAAAACAAATACAATTTAAGACACACGTAGTGCTACAGAGCTTTGCGGACCGCCCCACAGTACAATTGATTGATTGATTGATTGATTGATTGATTGATTGATTGATTGATTGATTGAAAACTGTATTAACAGATTGCAGAATGGGTACAATACAGTACGGCTCAATACAAAACAAACTGCTAAGAGGATGCAGACCCAGACTTTCGTGTTGTTTACACCGGGTTCCCCCATTTGTAAACAAGACGAAAGTATTTTTCTGGTCTGCATCCTCTTAGCAATTATTTAACCCTTTGTCGTGTGGCAGTGAAAGGGTTAACATTCTGTATTGTCGCAGTGAAAGGGTTAACCCTTTGCTAGTGTGGTAGTGAAAGGGTTAACGTTGTTTATCACTCACAGGCAGCTAAATGTAGCTCACTGATTCTTCAGAAAAGGGACAAAACACGTTTTAGAACTCAATTGTTTAAAATTTAAATATATTCTACATTCATTTGAAGTTGATATATTTGTAGAGAAAAGTATTAGCTATCAAATCATGTAAAATAACAGGTTTTCTTCTTCTTTAAAAAAAAAAATAAAAACACCCTTTCTGAAATAAATAAATAAAATAAATATTCACGTAATAACTTAATTTATGTTAACTCTGTCAGACATACTAACAAGTATCCTATTCACACTATTTCACGGTTTCACCTATTTCACAATATTCTGAAAAACCCAATTTCTATACTATAAAAATGTATAGACTATAAAAACACATTTCTTAGAAGAATAAGACAATTGGATGTAGATCAGTTAATAACTTAATAGATGAACAATACAAACTCAACAAATGGTAAAATATCTTTTTGAAAATGAACAAAAACATACATCTGAGGGTGTTGACCAAATCGGTAATAAACACAGTCAGTTTATGTCTTCTGTATGTAAAAAATTATATTGAACATCATGAATTGTCATATTGTCATCATGAATCATTTATGTATCATCTGAATTTGATGATAAAATCTAAATATTCTGAAAGCTCACAGCCTTTTGTTTGCAAAGCATTAATAAACAGCTTGATTATAAATAGAGCAGCGGAGAAGACTGGCACCATCCTGTCGAAGATAACCATCTATAGGCAGTTTGTGTTATTATGAGTTTTAGTCAAATTATTGAATAATTAATTAATAAATGTATGCTATTATGAGCAAACGAAATTCATTAGATGGGACATTTTGATTATAATTATATCAAGCGGCACTACGGATGAATGAAGTTATTTCAGAACGCACTGCCTATGAGTAACAGACAAATGAGTGAAAAAAGCAAAGCATTTATTTACCAAACTCAAAAATGCTTCAAATATTTTTCTACTTATCTTCACCTAGAAAAGAAACAAAAAAACAAATGTAACAACCCTCGCACTGGGCTGTTTCCCCCTCCTCACCTCCACCTTTACTAGAGACGAAAAGTAACCTGGTAAGTTTACTACTGGTTGATACCGTTAATACAGCAACTACCCGGAAACAACTCAGCAAGGGTAGACAGTCCTAACTGCTACATCTGTAACTACTGAACCTTGCACAGAGTATGTTATTATTATTGAGTATACATATGTAACGTTTGTCATATCGTCACCTCAAACTTCGATGCCGAGAGGGAGTTTCGAACCCAGGTCTCCCACGCCACGGGCAACAGCACAGACCGCTATACCAAGAAGTGAACTCACTGCTTAGTAACGTGTCTATGTGTTTTTTTGAGGGTGAGAGTGAGTTTAACCCATAGCACCGCTACTCACCCCAGTCACTTCACAACATCTGAAGTCCTTTCGTGACTGCGTTTCGCGGTACCATCCGTTACACTCACCCTCCTTAAACTCACTCCACTCCACCCAAGGCATCCGGGTCATGGCACCAATGTAACGGTTGTCATATCGTCACCTCAAACTTCGATGCGCCGAGGGAGTTTCGAACCCGGGTCTCCCACGCCGCGGGCAACAGCACAGACCGCTATACAAAGAAGTGAACTCACTGCTTAGTGTCTTTTGAGGATGAGAGTGAGTTTAACCCACAGCACCGCTACTCACCCCAGCCACTTCACAACATCTGAAGTCCTTCGTGACTGTGCTTCGCGGTACCCTCCGTTACACTTATATCTCACCTGTACAACTGACCAGACGCTCAACTTACCCTGCCTGTACCTGCCAGTACCTGCCTGTACCTGCCTGTACCTGCCTGTATACCTGCCCATCTGTTGCTTCAGTATGAGGCCGACGACTCTCTTTTCCTCAGGAACAGGAGGAGATCATCCGCAAGCCAGTCCCCCCTACACCTGCCACCACCAATGTGGAGATGTACTGTATGCAGTGACATGCAGAGAGATAGAGAGAGAGGAGAGAGACGTGGAAGAGGGGAGATAATACTGTTTAGTACATGAGGGGTGTTCGTAGTAGTACTGTAGTAGTAGTGGAAGAAGTGCTTTACACACAGTAATTATAGTAATTCTTTCTCTTTTTTACCGTATCAATGTGTGATATATTCATATTAAGGCTGTCAAAGTTAACGCGGTATTAACACGTTATCGCCCGATTCTATTAACGCCACTATTTTTTTTAACTCACGATAGGCTACGTTTAGACGGAGAGAGTCTGAACAGAAACCGCAAAAGTCGTCTTACGGTCTCACTTTAAATTTTGCGTTTAGACTAGCGTTTTGGGATGGAATTCTGCGTGCAGACGAGGCTGTAACGACTCGAGACGACGGAGCCCCGCTGTCACACGATTGGCGCATATGTCACATGACATGCTGTGAAGACCCGCCCTACTCTGCCTCTGATTCGCAGACTGTGGGTGGGGAATGTGATTGGACCAAAGCAGAGTCACTCACAGACAGTGGGTCCAGTACTAACAGTTGTGATAGCCGCGGGACAGATTCTTGTGTATTTAAAAGTACTGCCAATGTAGCCTTCAGGTGATCGCCATGGATAGAATCAGACATGCTTTGTTTACGCTTCTAGGCTACTGGCGCATGTCTGTGATGTAAGCAGTACGCGCGACGAGAGCCTTGACAACCCTTTCGTCATCGTTTTATGCGGTTTGACAGTTTAGATGAGAGCGCAAAGGTTTATCGTTTCTAGGAATTCCACCCTGGAAGGTGGTCTCACTTTTTTACGGTTTCACCCCGTAAACACGCTGTTTCCGTATAAACAAAAGGCACATCCGAAAAAAATATTTTTGCGGATTCACCTGCTAGCGTTTACGTCTAAACAGGGCCTAACTTTTAAGAAATATAAAAAACAAAAACAAAATGTTAGCTTTTTTTTCTTTTTTTTTCTAGACATCACTCCCCGTTCCATGTACCGGGATAACCGAGTTAGCCGGATAACTTTAGCCGGATAACTGTGTTAGCCTGACTTTCCGATTTCATGTACGTGGATTTCCCAAATCACCATGACAACATATCCAAAAGTTTGAGCCTGCTCGAAAGCAGAGTTCAAGTTCAAGTTAGCCCGATCACGCAGAGCCACGCCCCCGCAAAGAAGTGACAGCTCGTTTCCTGAAACTATTCCCACAGTCTACGATCTGCATTATACCATTCTGAATTACGTTTTTGTGCTCCATTCTTCCAGAGGGGGCTTTTGAAATGTAAAATAGACCCAAAATGCTGATATTAAATTCACTTTGTCCTAAATAATGCACGTTATATATACCGTGGCGACGGTGGCGCTCGCTCGTGCGATGTACACAAAAATGTGGTTATTTTAATTGTAACTGGGATTAAGATGTCTGATGAGATGCGCTGTTTGACGGATTTGAGAAATTGAATGAGCCGTTGACGTCACATGAATGAATGAGGATAAAGAAATAAAACGTCATTCAAAATAAGGAATATTCTAAACACGGGTCTCTCGTTCATTAATGTATAAACAATGAATTTATCACATCTGGCACAGTGGCCCAGCGGTAGTGCTCAAGACTCCCAATCTTGCGACCCGGGTTCTAATCCCGGAGTTTCCAATATGATTTTTTTGAATATAATATTAATGATTATACGCCAAAGTAGCCTGGTTTTAAGTTAAAATATTATAAATCTACATGCATTGAGGATGTCATTCTTTATATAGCTCTCAACGTGCACCAAATTGAATTATTCCTATATTGCAAAAAGAAGGACCCCGGTCTTGAACCCGGGTCGTCCGTGTGGAAGTCAAAAGAACAACCCGTTACACCACAGAGTAGATAAGTAAAAGATTGACTATACATCAATCAATGGGCAAGAAAGCCGTCTCGTAATTCTGTATAACAGTTAACTAGTTATTTTCGCTAGCAAGATCTCATTTGATTATTCAATCCAGCAGGCAAGTTTGAAGAAATATAATCTGATTGATTGAGGTAATGATGGACTTAGAATTAGCCTATAGATAACGCATTTAACTTGTCGGCGAGGCGATTGAGCCTATTGCAATCTGTCAATAAAGTCTTAAATCAATTAATCAATCAATGCCGTTGAGAATCAGGGTCTCTGCCATCGATACGTGCTGGCTTTCCACCTAAAACGGGAGCGCGCATCTAGCCTGACTCTCAAGTCTGGCTTGAGTTAACGAGACTGAATCCAGGTTTGTGAAACAGGAAAATCCCGGCTTCGAACATCGGGTTAACTGAAGCTGGATAATGGACATGTTGATCGACTTAGTTGAACCACGTACATGGAACGGGGCCCAGGTGTATTATTGATGCTCTTATTGATACTATGTTTGTTTCTGAAGTGTGTGTGTGTGTGTGTGTGTGTGTGTGTGTGTGTGTGTGTGTTTGTGTGTGTGTGTGTGTGTGTGTGTGTGTGTGTGTGTGTGTGTGTGTGTGTGTGTGTGTGTGTGTGTGTGTGTGTGTGTGTGTGTGTGTGTGTGTGTGTGTGTGTGTGTGTGTGTGTGAGATATATAGAGAGAGAGGGGGGTGTGAGAGATGAGGAAGGGGCAAGAGAGAAAGAGAGCTGGGAGAGTGTGTGTGAGAGAGAGAGAGAGAGGGGGGGGGGGGTGATTACTCAGCCCTTGTGTGTCTGAATGTAACAAGTTCCCCACGTTTTCTTTCCCCTATTATTTCATGCACAATTTATTCATTGTTTTAAATTATTATTTTCTTTTAAGTGCATTTTGTGCATCATTCTGTTTTGAATTTGATGCACATTTGCAATGCATGAGGGTCATCCTTTTGTGTTAAATGGCTGCATAAAGCAAGCATTTGTTGACTCGCATGTCTCTCTCTCTCTCTGTAGCCTGTCTCTCTCTCTCTCCGTAGCCTGTCTGTCTCTCTCTGTAGCCTGTCTGTCCCTCTCTCTGTAGCCTGTCTGTCTCTCTCTCTGTATCCTGTCTGTCTCTCTCTCTGTAGCCTGTCTGTCTCTCTCTGTAGCCTGTCTGTCTCTCTCTCTGTAGCCTGTCTGTCTCTCTCTCTGTAGCCTGTCTGTCCCTCTCTCTGTAGCCTGTCTGTCCCTCTCTCTGTAGCCTGTGTCTGTCTCTCTATCTGTAGCCTGTCTGTCCCTCTCTCTGTCGCCTGTGTCTGTCTCTCTCTCTGTAGCCTGTCTGTCTGTCTCTCTCTGTAGCCTGTCTGTCCCTCTCTCTGTAGCCTGTCTGTCCCTCTCTCTGTAGCCTGTCTGTCCCTCTCTCTGTAGCCTGTCTGTCTCTCTCTCTCTGTAGCCTGTCTGTCTCTCTCTCTGTAGCCTGTCTGTCTCTCTCTCTGTAGCCTGTCTGTCTCTCTCTCTGTAGCCTGTCTGTCTCTCTCTCTGTAGCCTGTCTGTCTCTCTCTCGGTAGCCTGTCTGTCTCTCTCTCTATGTAGCCTGTCTGTCTCTCTCTCTGTAGCCTGTCTGTCTCTCTCTCTCTGTAGCCTGTCTGTATCTCTCTCTGTAGCCTGTCTGTCTCTCTCTCTGTAGCCTGTCTGTCCCTCTCTCTGTATCCTGTCTGTCTCTCTCTCTGTGGCCTGTCTGTCTCTCTCTCTGTAGCCTGTCTGTCTCTCTCTCTGTAGCCTGTCTGTCTCTCTCTCTGTAGCCTGTCTGTCTCTCTCTCTGTAGCCTGTCTGTCTCTCTCTCTGTAGCCTGTCTGTCTCTCTCTCTATGTAGCCTGTCTGTCTCTCTCTCTGTAGCCTGTCTGTCTCTCTCTCTCTGTAGCCTGTCTGTCTCTCTCTCTCTCTGTAGCATGTCTGTCCCTCTCTCTCTGTAGCCTGTATGTTTCTCTCTGTAGCCTGTCTGTCTCTCTCTCTGTAGCCTGTCTGTCTCTCTCTCTCTGTAGCCTGTATGTCTCTCTCTCTGTAGCCTGTCTGTCTCTCTCTCTCTCTGTAGCCTGTCTGTCTCTCTCTCTGTAGCCTGTCTGTCTCTCTCTCTGTATCCTGTCTGTCCCTCTCTCTGTAGCCTGTCTGTCTCTCTCTCTGTATCCTGTCTGTCTCTCTCTCTGTATCATGGCTGTCCCTCTCTCTGTACCCTGTCTGTCTCTATCTCTGTATCATGTCTGTCCCTCTCTCTCTGTAGCCTGTCTGTCTCTCTCTCTGTTCCCTGTCTGTCTCTCTCTCTCTGTATCCTGTATGTCCCTCTCTCTTTAGCCTGTCTGTCTCTCTCTGTAGCCTGTCTGTCTCTCTCTCTCTCTCTCTCTCTCTCTCTCTCTCTCTCTCTCTCTCTCTCTCTCTCTCTCTCTCTCTCTCTCTCTCTCTCTCTCTCTCTGTAGCCTGTCTGTCTCTCTCTCTCTGTAGCCTGTCTGTCCCTCTCTCTCTGTAGCCTGTCTGTCTCTCTCTCTGTAGCCTGTCTGTCCCTCTCTCTGTATCCTGTCTGTCCCTCTATCTGTAGCCTGTCTGTCTCTCTCTCTGTAGCCTGTCTGTCTCTCTCTCTGTAGCCTGTCTGTCCCTCTCTCTCTGTAGCCTGTCTGTCTCTCTCTCTGTAGCCTGTCTGTCTCTCTCTCTCTGTAGCCTGTCTGTCCCTCTCTCTGTAGCCTGTCTGTCTCTCTCTCTGTAGCCTGTCTGTCTCTCTCTCTGTAGCCGGTCTGTCCCTCTCTCTGTAGGCTGTCTGTCTCTCTCTCTGTAGCCTGTCTGTCTCTCTCTCTGTAGCCTGTCTGTCCCTCTCTCTCTGTAGCCTGTCTGTCTCTCTCTCTGTAGCCTGTCTGTCCCTCTCTCTCTGTAGCCTGTCTGTCTCTCTCTCTGTAGCCTGTCTGTCTGTCCCTCTCTCTGTAGCCTGTCTGTCTCTCTCTCTCTGTAGTCTGTCTGTCCCTCTCTCTCTCTGTAGCTGTCTGTCTCTCTCTCTCTGTAGCCTGTCTGTCTCTCTCTCTGTAGCCTGTCTGTCCCTCTCTCTGTAGCCTGTCTGTCCCTCTCTCTGTAGCCTGTCTGTCCCTCTCTCTCTGTAGCCTGTCTGTCTCTCTCTCTGTAGCCTGTCTGTCTCTCTCTCTGTAGCCTGTCTGTCCCTCTCTGTAGCCTGTCTCTCTCTCTGTAGCCTGTCTGTCTCTCTCTCTGTAGCCTGTCTCTCTCTCTGTAGCCTGCTGTCTCTCTCTCTGTAGCCTGTCTGTCTCTCTCTCTGTAGCCTGTCTGTCTCTCTCTCTGTAGCCTGTCTGTCCCTCTCTCTGTAGCCTGTCTGTCTCTCTCTCTGTAGCCTGTCTGTCCCTCTCTCTGTAGCCTGTCTGTCCCTCTCTCTCTGTAGCCTGTCTGTCCCTCTCTCTCTGTAGCCTGTCTGTCTCTCTCTCTGTAGCCTGTCTGTCTCTCTCTCTGTAGCCTGTCTGTCCCTCTCTGTAGCCTGTCTCTCTCTCTGTAGCCTGTCTGTCTCTCTCTCTGTAGCCTGTCTGTCTCTCTCTCTGTAGCCTGTCTGTCTCTCTCTGTAGCCTGTCTGTCCCTCTCTCTGTAGCATGTCTGTCCCTCTCTGTAGCCTGTCTGTCCCTCTCTCTCTGTAGCCTGTCTGTCTCTCTCTCTGTAGCCTGTCTGTCTCTCTCTCTGTAGCCTGTCTGTCTCTCTCTCTCTGTAGCCTGTCTGTCTCTCTCTCTGTAGCCTGTCTGTCCCTCTCTCTGTAGCCTGTCTGTCCCTCTCTCTCTGTAGCCTGTCTGTCTCTCTCTCTGTAGCCTGTCTGTCTCTCTCTCTGTAGCCTGTCTGTCTCTCTCTCTCTGTAGCCTGTCTGTCTCTCTCTCTGTAGCCTGTCTCTCTCTCTCTCTCTCTCTCTCTCTCTGTAGCCTGTCTGTCCCTCTCTCTGTAGCCTGTCTCTCTCTCTCTCTCTGTAGCCTGTCTGTCCCTCTCTCTGTAGCCTGTCTGTCCCTCTCTCTGTAGCCTGTCTGTCTCTCTCTCTGTAGCCTGTCTGTCCCTCGCTGTAGCCTGTCTGTCCCTCTCTCTCTCTGTAGCCTGTCTGTCCCTCTCTCTCTGTAGCCTGTCTGTCTCTCTCTCTGTAGCCTGTCTGTCTCTCTCTCTGTAGCCTGTCTGTCTCTCTCTCTGTAGCCTGTCTGTCCCTCTCTCTCTGTAGCCTGTCTGTCCCTCTCTCTGTAGCCTGTCTGTCTCTCTCTCTGTAGCATGTCTGTCTCTCTCTCTGTAGCCTGTCTGTCTCTCTCTCTGTAGCCTGTCTGTCTCTCTCTCCGTAGCCTGTCTGTCTCTCTCTCTGTAGCCTGTCTGTCCCTCTCTCTGTAGCCTGTCTGTCTCTCTCTCTGTAGCCTGTGTCTGTCTCTCTCTCTCTGTAGCCTGTCTCTCTCTCTCTCTCTCTCTCTCTCTGTATCCTGTCTGTCCCTCTCTCTGTAGCCTGTCTGTCTCTCTCTCTGTAGCCTGTGTCTGTCTCTCTCTCTGTAGCCTGTCTGTCTCTCTCTCTGTAGCCTGTCTGTATCTCTCTCTCTGTATCCTGTCTGTCCCTCTCTCTGTAGCCTGTCTGTCTCTCTCTCTGTAGCCTGTCTGTCCCTCTCTCTGTAGCCTGTCTGTCTCTCTCTCTGTAGCCTGTGTCTCTCTCTCTCTCTCTGTAGCCTGTCTGTCTCTCTCTCTGTAGTCTGTCTGTCCCTCTCTCTGTAGCCTGTCTGTCTCTCTCTCTGTAGCCTGTCTGTCCCTCTCTCTGTAGCCTGTCTGTCTCTCTCTCTGTAGCCTGTCTGTCTCTCTCACTGTAGCCTGTCTGTCTCTCTCTCTGTAGCCTGTCTGTCCCTCTCTCTGTAGCCTGTCTGTCTCTCTCTCTGTAGCCTGTCTGTCCCTCTCTCTCTCTCTGTAGCCTGTCTGTCTCTCTCTCTCTGTAGCCTGTCTGTCCCTCTCTCTGTAGCCTGTCTGTCTCTCTCTGTAGCCTGTCTGTCCCTCTCTCTCTCTGTAGCCTGTCTGTCTCTCTCTCTGTAGCCTGTCTGTCTCTCTCTCTGTAGCCTGTCTGTCTCTCTCTCTGTAGCCTGTCTGTCTCTCTCTCTCTGTAGCCTGTCTGTCTCTCTCTCTGTAGCCTGTCTGTCCCTCTCTCTGTAGTCTGTCTGTCTCTCTCACTGTAGCCTGTCTGTCTCTCTCTCTCTGTAGCCTGTCTGTCTCTCTCTCTGTAGCCTGTCTGTCTCTCTCTCTCTGTAGCCTGTCTGTCTCTCTCTCTGTAGCCTGTCTCTCTCTCTCTGTAGCCTGTCTGTCTCTCTCTCTCTCTGTAGCCTGTCTCTCTCTCTCTCTGTAGCCTGTCTCTCTCTCTCTGTAGCCTGTCTGTCCCTCTCTCTGTAGCCTGTCTGTCTCTCTCTCTGTAGCCTGTCTGTCTCTCTCTCTCTGTAGCCTGTCTGTCTCTCTCTCTCTGTAGCCTGTCTGTCTCTCTCTCTGTAGCCTGTCTCTCTCTCTCTGTAGCCTGTCTGTCTCTCTCTCTGTAGCCTGTCTGTCTGTCTCTCTGTAGCCTGTGTCTGTCTCTCTCTCTGTAGCCTGTCTGTCCCTCTCTCTGTATCCTGTCTGTCCCTCTCTCTGTAGCCTGTCTGTCCCTCTCTCTGTAGCCTGTGTCTGTCTCTCTCTCTGTAGCCTGTCTGTCCCTCTCTCTGTATCCTGCCTGTCTCTCTCTCTGTAGCCTGTCTGTCCCTCTCTCTGTAGCCTGTCTGTCCCTCTCTCTGTAGCCTGTCTGTCCCTCTC
The DNA here is from genome assembly GCF_963971535.1 of Notolepis coatsorum. Lineage (NCBI taxonomy): Eukaryota > Metazoa > Chordata > Actinopteri > Aulopiformes > Paralepididae > Notolepis > Notolepis coatsorum. The sequence continues at coordinate 10,793 of NW_028171467.1, forward strand.
TCTGTATCCTGTCTGTCTCTCTCTCTGTAGCCTGTCTGTCTCTCTCTCTCTCTCTGTAGCCTGTCTCTCTCTCTCTCTCTGTAGCCTGTCTGTCTCTCTCTCTGTAGCCTGTCTGTCTCTCTCTCTCTGTAGCCTGTCTGTCTCTCTCTCTCTCTGTAGCCTGTCTGTCTCTTTCTCTCTGTAGCCTGTCTGTCTCTCTCTCTGTAGCATGTCTGTCCCTCTCTCTGTAGCCTGTCTGTCTCTCTCTCTGTAGCCTGTCTGTCCCTCTCTCTGTAGCCTGTCTGTCCCTCTCTATGTAGCCTGTCTGTCTCTCTCTCTCTCTCTCTCTGTAGCCTGTCTGTCTCTCTCTCTGTAGCCTGTCTGTCTCTCTCTATGTAGCCTGTCTGTCTCTCTCTCTCTCTCTGTAGCCTGTCTGTCCCTCTCTCTGTAGCCTGTCTGTCTCTCTCTCTGTAGCCTGTCTGTCTCTCTGTAGCCTGTCTGTCTCTCTCTCTGTAGCCTGTCTGTCCCTCTCTCCGTAGCCTGTCTGTCTCTCTCTCTGTAGCCTGTCTGTCTCTCTGTAGCCTGTCTGTCTCTCTCTCTGTAGCCTGTCTGTCTCTCTCTCTCTGTATCCTGTCTGTCTCTCTCTCTGTAGCCTGTGTCTGTCTCACTGTAGCCTGTCTGTCCTTCCAGCTTGTTGACATTGTCAGACAACAGGGCAGGGAGAGGCGGAGAGAGAGAGAGAACTTTCGTTTTACTGTACAAAAGTATACTAGTCGGTAAAAAGGCTGGCAAGAGATTAACATTGTACTCAATTCAGTTGGATTTGTGACACTTTTTTGATTCCACACATAGTAGAAGGGGAGAGGAAGAAGAAGAAGAATAGGATGTTTAAGCTGTACCTGTCCTCTGTTGTTATGGGAAACGTGTGTTCGCTGGCAAACAAGACGGATGAGCTCTCAGCTCTGGTGAAAAGCCAACGGGTGAATACAGGGAGTCCAGCTTGCCGAGTGAAAACATAACAGACTACAGTTGAACCTGATGATGACGTCACGGTGGTGCGGGCTGACAGGAATAAACAGAGCAGTAAAGAGGAAAGGTGGAGGGCTTGCCGTCTTTGTTAACTCCAGTTACTGTAAAAGAATGCATCTGTTCCCCCCGGACATAGAGAGCTGCTGGCTGTGAGAGTTTGAGAACCCCACTATTTGCCACAAGAATTATCCCACGCCATTGATGTGACTGTGTTTACACAGTGGCGGTACAGGCGAGTGACATCATCCACTCTGCAGTCGCAGGATTACAGACAAAACACCCGGACGCATTCATCATCATCAACAACAGTGACTTCAACCGTGTCAAGTTATCCGGCAACACTCAAACACTAACGTCACCCAGTATGTGACTGTAATGTATGCAAATGTTAAGGAGGCATATGGCAGCTCCACTTCCCTCCACGACCTTGGGAGATCAGACCACCACCTAATCAAGCTTGTAGCAGCAACATACAGGCCTTGTTATCAGGAGGCAGTCAGCCGCCACCAGGGACGGATGTCCCCCGCAGTCGCCTGGTGACGTCGAAGAGGAACTGAAGGAGTGCTTTAGTGCAACAGACTGGGACCTGTTTGAGAGGGTTCCTGGTGAGCACATCGATGGACTCTCCCACAGAAAGAAGCATTTTGTATAAAAGTATTCTGTACTTCTGTATGACAACTATTAAAGAAACTTGAAAACACTGTATTACGGACTACACCAGGTTCTGTGAGGAAGGAATTGTACCCACCAAAAAAGGTAGCTTTTCCAAGCCCTGGATTCTTGAGGACATTAAAAACGTACTGAACCGAAAAATAGGGCTTTCATGGCAAGGGTCATAGAGGTGGCCATGGCATGGCAGTGAGGGGATCTGGGGGAGATACACTCTCCCAGTGAAACTTGTCGCTGCCAGGTGAAAAGAAGCGGCTGGCGACTCCACATGTATTGGAGGAGTCATGTTGTGGTAGTTCTACATCCTCCCAAGACCGAAGGGGTTAGAGTAATGCAACGACCAGGAAGGGAGCAAACTACAGAGGCAAAAAAAAGAAGAAACGTAGAGCAGCCATGGACAGCTACAAGGACAGACTGGAAGGTAGGCTCCAAAGAGCTGGGGGTGGGTCCAGAAAATAACCAGCTACACGCAGCCAGGCATGTGGTGTGGTGGTGGGGTTCAGTTTTTCAGTTTTTGCTTGTTCAATGTCCCCCACTTAAAGGGGAGGGGGGTCAGACAGTTCATACAACTTTAGTTACAATTATAATAAAAATGTATTACTGTCGTCATGTATGGTTTTCAGTTTCTGATTGTTCAATGTCCCCATGTAGTTGATAAAACTTAGTTTAGTTAAAACTGCTGCCAACAAAACAGCTGTTAAAATTGTTGTTCAAATCGTAACTCGCAGTGTTGCTCACTCGGTTAATTTCTCCAGGAAGGGAGATACTGTAGATTCAGCCAGGCAGCCACGCACTCTTATTGGAAAATTATTATAACACAGAGATGAATGCTAATGCTTTTCTTATTATTTAATAAAACATTTTACTGGTCACATTTTTGGGGAAGCTTGGCTTCCGTTTGCCTCCATGAATAATCGCCACTGCCCCCAAGGAACTGTGCCGTCCTCTTCCCTTTTCACCCTTTACACCTCCGACTTTTGCTTCAACTCGAGTATGTGCCACCTACAGTAGTTCTCAGAGGACTCTTCCATTGTCAGTTACATCACGGATGATAACCAGGATGAGTACAGAGCCCTGGTGGAGAGCTTCGTAGGGTGGTGCAACCACAATCACACCACCCACCAACTGAATATCAGTTGACCCAAGGACCTGGTGGTGGACTACCGCCGGTGGAGCAAGAACAGGCCCCCGACTCCCGTCACTATCCGAGGGGAGGAGGTGGAGGTGGTGGAGACCCACCAGTTCCTGGGAGTTGTGGTGGAAAATAGCCGAATAACTTACTCAGTCAAAAGAGACCTGGTCAATACGATTTATTAACTCAATCAAAGTATCAATATAAAATAGTAAGCGTCAGGCTGGATGACTATCCACGAGGTGTTTTAGCTAGGACACCAGGGAAGAGAGACCCCCCCCCCACCGTATCTTGAGACATCTTTATACAAAACTGGAAGGGGTGGGCGCCACAGGAATACACAAACATATAGGGGTGTGACATTATTTGGGGACACATGGAAAGGTGGGGAAGGGGGGTAGGCAGGAATGGGGGGAGGGATGGGGTTAGGAAGGAAAGATGGGTAGAGGGAGATCATCAAAGGGAGGGCGGGGAGGGTGTCTTATATCCCACAGAGTACACATGAACAATAAACTGGACTGATTGGACAACACAGAGGCCCTCTAGAGAGGAAGGGTGAGAGCTGTTTTTCCTGAGGAGACTCGACGTGTGCAATAGGCTGATGTAGTCGTTTTATCAGTCTGTAGTAGCCAGTGTCCTCTCTTGGTATGCCGCAGCCGAGGGGGTTACATCAACTCAAGAGATGCTAACAAACTGAACAAGCTTGGAGGATGAGGATGAAAAATAAGCTGGATGCTATCCTGGTGAACTCCATATTCAACACTGCACTCCCCTGGGTCCTCAGTGAGACACAGGTGCTGAGCGTAAAGTCGGTCGAATGAGCGATATCATCAAGATATGAGAGGCGCAGACAGACAGTGGGCATATAGACAGAAATGTCTTCCTTATAGTTAGATTAGTGACATGACATCACACATTCAGGGAAATCAGATCATTTCTCCCTCTCCAGTTTAAGTTTATTTATTTATTTTTTTACCCAGGGACAGTGCACATTAATCAACATATTCAGTTTCCACATCAATGTAAATGTGCCAGAGTTAGCTAATGAGCTAGTTTCCATCTGTAGTCCTGCCTAACATGCATGATGTCTTCATGGTGTGGGAGGAAACCAGAGTACCTGGAGGAAACCCACGTGAACACAGGGAGAACATGCAAACTGCACACAGAAAGGCCCCCTGCTGGGGTTCGAACCCAGTACCTTCGTGCTGTGAGGCAGCAGTGCTGACCACTCTGCCACCGTGCTGCCGAATGTGAAAAAAGGTGCTCTGATGACAAGTTATGCACAAAAAAAGTTATAGTCAAAGTCACCCGAAAGGATACAATGTAACAATACATAGTATACCGTATTGTTGATAGTCGTGTGAAAAAATGCTACCTACAAATTATTGATGGCAAAGGTCGTCCATTCACACATGATTTTCATGTTTCTAATGCATCACTTTTGCAGAACTCCGTCGGCAATATGACCTCTTCAGCCATTATGCACGGTCTAAGTGGTCCACTGAGTGCATTCCAGTATCACATTTGCAGAAACCGTATCTTTCCTACGGGCCACTCACCAACTGTTACTTACAGTTTCAAGTGTCGCCGTTGGCAGATGTTCCTCATATTAACAGTTGGCAACTCCAACTCATGTCAAAGGTTAGATGACAAAGTGACCCAGACGTTCCGATTTCCTGATCCTGTGTGATGATGGTCCTGTGTTTTCATTATTGATTTATTACAGGGTTCGCATAAGGTCCTTGAAGTGCTTCAAGTGCTTGCTTTTTGTAAAAAAAAAAAAAAAAAAAAAAATCAAGGCCTGGAATTCCTTGAAAACAGCAAATTTTCAAACAAGGTGCTTAAAAAGTCATGGAAATTCAAATCAACCATTCGCATTGAAAGTTTGGTTCATCCATGATAAAATTGTTCTGAATCAAGAAATTGATTTTTTTTGTATCTAAAGTGTAACTAATTGTCGGAAATTGGTTTTAAGCCATAAATATTGGATCAGAATTGTTTTCCAAAAAAAAAGAAACAGCCTTTAAAAGTGAATTGTATCCTTTTAAATCCCCTTTTAAAATGAAAAATAGTGCTTGGGAAAGTCCTTGAAAGTCCTTGAATTTCATTTTGCAATGTCTGTGGGAACCCTGCGTTATTATTATTATCGTTGAGATATTCTCTAGTTTATATCCACCCCCCTGGATTATGGAACAGTATCTGGCATTATGAATACCTCTCTTCTCTCACCACATAACCAAATGTGACCCCGCAACAAGCATCCGTAAAAAATACTAAAAAACAACGGCAAGTCCAGGTGCGCCTCCTGTAGCTTAAATCTTTTACACGGCCTGGTAGGAAAAACCTGGATTTTAATAAGTCCCTTCAGGACCAGCCCGGGGATGGAAGCCTGGGAAGAAAAAAGAAGGTGTACAGAGCTGTGCCTTAATAATATGCCTCTGAATGTTTCACAATGCAGAAGAGAGTGAAGGGTGAAGACACAAGCCGGATCGCTGTGCCACGTGGTAAATCTATCTATACGGTAACCTTTTGTATTGTTTATGTCAGCCACGCTAGAATGTGCTGCTATCGTATTCCTCTGGGGGAATTCCCAGCTTTTTCCCTCGGTTTCATCATACTGTATCGGATTCAGGAGGTCGCCGGTTCGGGAGAGTTGTTATTCGCTGGGAAGAAGAAGAAGAAGAGGAAGAAGAAGAAGAAGAAGAAGAAGAAGAAGAAGAAGAAGAAGAAGAAGAAGAAGAAGAAGAAGAAGAAGAAGAAGAAGAAGAAGAAGAAGAAGAAGAAGAAGAAGAAGAAGAAGAAGAAGAAGAAGAAGAAGAAGAAGAAGAAGAAGAAGAAGAAGAAGAAGAAGAAGAAGAAGAAGAAGAAGAAGAAGAAGAAGAAGAAAGGCCCTGAGGTGTGGTCAGATTACTGCCTGCGTTAAGGTCGACGTACACAGGTACAAAACCTTCGTTTGGGTAACCGCAACTTTTCACTCGCTTGACCAAAAAGATTGACCGATTCGATGTTTACTCGCTGCTCGGCACCATGCGCTTCAAAATGCGATGCCCAGTTTTGGGTTGTACTATTCAGTACCGTTTCCCTCACATGCTTGCTTAGCTTAAGCCTCTCAATTATTCAGGCTTTCCATCAATACTCAACACACCCCCGTGAGGAAAGGCAGGATGGAGAGGGCGAATTTCAGCTTGAATCTGGATTATGGATTTATATAAATTTATGTGTGGCCACTCAGGCACAAAATCTGTGGAAAACACACACACGCACACACATCCTCTCACACACATCCTCACACACACACACACACACACACACACACACACACACACACACACACACACACACACACACACACACACACACACACACACACACACACACACATACGTACACACACGCGCGCAGCGAAACAGGCCTAAGTGGGGAAAAGCTCTGAGCTCGTATCTGTTTCCCCTCCATGCGTTCTCCCCTGACCCTTCTTGGTTTTGGCCAATTATTACACTGCCAGCTCTGCTCTGTCAAAGGGGCCTTTCTCATTAGCCTGTCCCTTGGCTAACGAAGAAAGAACTCCATTACTCAAGTTTTACCTCTGACTTTTAAAACAAGAGCGTCCTGATGGACGAGCTCAAGTCACACATGAATGACAACCCTAATAAGAGAGTGAGCCAAGGCACAGTCCCTGCTTTATAAGTGGATTGACTTGAGTTGTGTTTTCTTTTGTTTTGTTTTGAAGGAAAACTATTTTGAAGAGATTCTTTGGTTATGGTATAATATGCCTCTTGTGCCCTGGCTCCCCCTAGTGGCCGTTGGAACAACCACGGCAACAGTACTTTACACCTGTTAGAAAAAGCAGAAAAAGGCCAGAGTAAAAGATTTCTTAAGGTGTTCATGAATGAAAGAAAATGCAACTTAAAACGTTAATACAAATACAAAGATTAAAATCCTCAACCGTTGTGGGGATGTTTGCCTACCCACTTTCAAAACCACTCTCAAAGAGCACCTACGGGAGACTGCAATTCGAAACTGGCCACCGTAAATGTCCTAATCCAACCCCCTCCAATGTACAGTAAATGTCCTAACCCAATAATACACGAGACCCTCTTCTTGGGACCAAGTAAGGTTTCGTCGATATTCCAATGTACAGTGTCCCCCCCCCCCCACCTACCCAACCCCCCGCCCCCCCCCCCCCCCCCCCCTCCAATGTACAGTTTCTACGTCAAATGTATATACTCTCTTTTTTAGAAAATTTTTCACAAACAGTACTGTATTTGTAAATCTGGTATGTCATAAATGTATAGATGTAGCAGTACTGTCTATCTGTATGTCATGTATGTCATATATGTTATGATTAATTGAAAATGGGGGACCCTGATGTAAACAAGACGAAAGTCTTTCTCTGGTCTGCATCCCCTTAACAATTGTGTGTATTGAGCTGTACTGTATTGTACCCATTCTGCAATCTGTTAATACAATTTTCAATCAATCAATCAATCAATCAATCAATGCCTGATAGGATGCCAAACTGCTGCCACAATGCACTCTGCCCTGACTATTACCTAGATAACTACATCAACAGAGCCTTAATACTTACCCCTCCCTCAGAGACATACACTAACAGCTGTAAGTGATAAAGACCGGCTCACATGCTAGCCATTTAAGATCGCTGGAACAAACAAAGGAAGCGTTTAATAAGTGTGTGTGTGTGTGTGTGCAGGCACGTGCACACATAGAGCCCAAGGGGTGCTTGAGCACCTGCCTTTTTGAGCCTCATAAAAAAAGTGCCCTTTCTGAAAAAAATTAAATAAAAAATGTCGTTATGCATATAGACTGCCCTTCCTACTGAAAAATGTCAGGATGGAATCAAAATATTAGGTAAAGAGTTTGCACGGCCTCCTCAGCGTGCCTCTCCGCGGACCTATATATTTTATGCATAGCGTGGGTGGTGATGATGATGATGATAGAAACCGCTGTGGCGCATACAGTTGAATGCTGGTATTACACTCACTGAGGGACACGAAGAAGTCAAGTCCGATGGGATTCGGGAATCTCAAATACAAATTGGGATTGGAATAAAAAATGCATTTATATTAAACAATACAGAATATACAGCACTTCTTGGGGTCTGTAGGGTAAGCACTTATTCCCTCCCCCCTGAACATTTATGGAGATGTATGGGCCTTTTAAGTCAGTGATAAAAGTGTCTTTCAAGGATAAGTGAGCCCCTGCACTGATTATTATAGTTCAATATTCAATATTTGATCACCAAAACCCCCCAAAAAGCATAAAAAGGGGGCCCCCCGCCTGAAAAGGGCCCTTAAAAAACGGGCTTGTTTTAACGCGCGCTCGGTTAAAACACACACAGGTATAGTGCCCTTTTCAGCCTTTGCGCACCTGCCCCTCTAAAGTCCTGTGCACGTCCCTGAGTGGGTGTGTATCTGTTAGTGGCTTGATGTGATGGAAATTAGTCAGAAGGATTACGACAAACATCTGTATCTCCAGTATGCACCCTCCCAATTGATGATGTTTGGAGGGCGTGGAGGAGATGTATTATAGGACACGAGTGTCAGCTTCCTCATGGTTGCATTGATCCATTGGTGGACTGTTTCCAACATGGTGGACTTGATCACCTGCAGTGATGTAGACATCATTGTCATCTGGGAACTGTCCATCTGTTAACAACTTATTTGACAGGAATGAGAAAATGTCTTGTTACACCTGGCGCAACTAACTGCACGTCAACAGAAATATCTCTACTTGACGTGTATTGTGTCTAGCACAATAAAAGCTTTCCCATAGAGCTCTGCATAGAGCTCTGCATTTCGCTTGATCGGTGCTGTCAGAAGTCTGTCATTTGATTCAAGCACTCTTCCTGAAATTGTTGTACTGCTCTTGTCCCGTAGATTCGAGTTGATGGACAGATACGGCAGCAGCCGCAGACTCACACACCTTATTGTCTAATGTAACCGTCTTTACTGCCCTCCTCAAAGGGATTCCCATTGCTCAGCAACACCTCCATCAGGTCTTTGGCATGGCGTTGACATTGGTGCCGAGATGCAGATCCTTTCTTGTGATGAGGACGTTCTTCACAATCATTGTTTGTTCTTCACAATCAACTGTTGTTTACAGTTCTCATATCTAACTCTAGTTCTCCACATATTTATTGTCTCATTGTGTGAAATATCATATAAGATATGCTCCAATCATGTTTATTTAATTTTTATTCAATTACTCATTCATGAAAACATAGGTACAGGCACCAACATCACCATTCTAGGTTCAATAGAATAAAAGGTATGAAGCGTAAATCGAAATAAATACAGAAATTGCAGCCATCTTTGATTTTTGCCATACCAGAATATTCAAAACATCAATATTTGAACTCCAGTTGATTCCTCACACAGTATTAACTTAAAATAGCAATACAAAATTATATTACACAGCAATTGTGTGAACATTAAGACGTTTTTAAAGAATTCATGATTTCGGTTGTGGCCATTTTGGATACATTTTTATTAAATTCAACTGGTTCCTTGACACTCAAGCCAAAATTGTTCTATAGATCCTTATCTTCAAATTAGAAGTGAAAACGAAACTTTCGCATATACATTTGAAATGACTGATTGTCCAGGCACCCCACTATCAGAAAAGTGTGTGGTTTTCTGGTCAGCAGGAGATGTGCATCTCTGGCAGCTTATGGTCAGTGGCATTGTTCGTCAAATAGTGTTGAACTTGAGTGTTACACCCTGAGTGCATAGTATAATAGACATATTAGCATGGTAGGTAGTAGTATACGGATAGTAACATAGTACATAGTAGTAAGGTACTAGTAAAAGACAGTTATTTATATATATATAAACTGACAGCTGTCAGAACTATGCCGGGCTAGCATATGGATAAAAGTTCCCATATTATGTGCATTACACAAACTAAAAACAGATATTACATAACATTACACAAACTAAAAACAGATATTACATTACATTACACAAACTAAAAACAGATATTACATTACATTACACAAACTAAAAACAGATATTACATTACATTACACAAACTAAAAACCGATATTGTCTGAATTACTAGAAGAAAGAAATGCACCACCTTTGGCTGATAGTAATTTATTAATTTCCTAGGATTTCTTTTGGTTTAATAAATGTTTAAGGTTCTTAGATGGATCCCCTGCTGCCTCCTCTTCCTCTTCCTCCTCCTCTTCCTCCTCCTCTTCCTCCTCCTCCTCCTCTTCCTCCTCCTCCTAATCCTCCTCCTCCTCCTCCTCTTCCTCTTGCTCCTCTTCCTCTTACTCCTCTTCCTCTTGCTCCTCTTCCTCCTCCTCCTCCTCCTCCTCCTCCTCCTCCTCCTCCTAATCCTCCTCCTCCTCATACTCTTCCTCATCTTCCTCCTCTTCCTCCTCTCCTCCTCCTCCTCCTCCTCCTCCTCCTCCTCCTCCACGGGGAGCAGCATACTGGCTCATGTAAAATGGCAGGCCATGCATTATGCAGCAGCTTAGGTCACCGTGCGGGATCTTCATGTCCTCGGCTACAGTCCACTTGTCGCTGCTCTGGTCGTAGCGCTCCACCTTGTCGATGGTTCTGTAGCCATTGTAGCCTCCGACCACGAAGAGCAGGTCGTCCAGCACCGCGATGCCAAAGCTGTGGCGGGGGGTGAGCATGTTGGGCAGGGCGCTCCAGGAGTCAGTCAAGGGGCTGTAGGCCTCCGCGCTACGCAGGTCGTTACTGTACCCCCCTCCCAACTGAGGACAGGACACATGAGAGGAATGTTTTAGTGTGTGGTTAAGGCAGGCAGACACTGTATTAATCCATTTAGGGAAATTAGGGCATCACAGAGGCATTAAAAGTCAAATGATACATATCTACAAATATCTAGTATAAAGCATTTGTCTCCGTGTGCACCTACAGCATAGACTCTTCCTCCGTATGCAGCGACTCCCACTCCGTAATGCCTGGTGCTCATGGGGGCGATCAGAGTCCACTGGTCGGTGTCTGGGCTGTAACACTCAGCTGTGAGCAGACACCCCGTCCTGTTCCAGCCACCACAGATGTAAACCTGTAATAAGAAAGAATATTCTAATTTAGTTTATATATTCCATTTGATTTCATTCTACTTTAATTGTCTGTTAATGTTGATGCACCAAAGGACCCAGACACATCTTTTGTATGTGCAAGCTTACTTGGCAATAAAGACATTTCTGATTTCTGATCTAACGTTCCTTGTGTTCATCTAGCTAGCACCCTGTGTCCCTCAGTTCCACCCACCTTGCCCTGGAGGGCTGCTGCCCCGGCGATGGATCTGTGCTCCAGCATGGGTGAGATCACTGTCCACTGGTCGGTTTCAGGCTCGTAGCGCTCGGCGGTGTTCAGCTCCACGTTTCCGACGTCGTGCCCTCCCATGGCGTAGATACAGCCGCCCAACACGACCACGCTGAGGTCCCAGCGGGGTGAGTGCATGGGAGCTGCCTGCAGCCAGCTGCGAGTGAGGGGGTTGAACCTGCTCACACTGCTGAGAGGCTTACTGCTGTCCCAGCCACCGACGCAGTAGACCAGACCGTGGAGATAAGCGGTGCCGTGGCGCCGCCGGGGACTCTCCCTCTCAACGCTCACGTCCATCCATCCACCGGCTCGGATATCGTAAGCCTCCATTGTCAGGATGCGGTCACCCCAGGCTCCGATGGCCAATAGGACCTCCTGGGGCCGGCGTGGACGCATCAGGGGGTTTGGGAGCCTGTCGGAGCCAGGGGGGTTCAGGATGCTGAGGATGAGGGGCCTGCAGTCGTGGCTGTCCCTCACCACAGGGTTGTTCTGGACGTTGTTCAGCAAGTAGTCAGGCCTCATCAAGCCCATGCGAACCTGGGAAGAGACAAGCAGACAGCGGGTACAACTTAGACATCAGTTGTAGACGGTTTCTGTTGCTAGGGAACAGTTTGGACCCAAATGTTTGAGAACCACCGTACTAGGGAACCTAGTGTTGTTTCAATGTAATGCACAGTAATACAATTCGTTTTTTTATTTTTTTATATAAATGTTTTTATTTTATTTTATTTTCATACATAAAACAGAACATAATAATAATAATAATAATAATAATAATAATAATAATAATAATAATAATAATAATAATAATAATAATAATAATAATAATAATAATAATTAATAATAATAATAATAATAATAATAATAATAATAATAATAATAATAATAATAATAATAATAATAATAATAATAATAATAATAATAATAATAATAATAATAATAACAATGGCAACAGCGACGACAACAATAATAACAGTAACATGAATCATAATGACCTTGACAAGAGACAGACAAACAAGAAAAAGTAAAATAATAAAAATAAAATTAAAAATAAATGTGGCTCAGGCACTAGCAACCATGTTTGTGTATCCGTAATACAATTAGTTACCTTGGGCAGCAGCAAAGGGATGTGTGTTTTACGCTCCTCACGGGAGTGGTCGATCCAACGGAGGACGGCCTCGAACACCGTCTCCTCGCTCTTCACGTTTAGATCATCCCTCTCGATGATGTCCACCAGTTGCTGCAGGGACAGCTCCACAAACTCCTGTGAGACGTGCAACATCTCCTCAAAGTGGCACACGATGAAGAGATGGGCCTTGCGCCTCAGGTCAGGGCAGCAGTAGATGTCCACCAACCTCCAGATGCCGACACAGTTTTCCAGAGACAGCTGGCCCTCTAGGAAGTCAGAGCACGCTCCTACTATGCCAGTGACGCGAAGCTGGTCTGCAGCCACCAGAAGCTCTTCCACGTTCTCTGCTGTCACCAGCACAAAGCGTGTGTAGGAGTACTCTATGATGAGCTGCATCATACCCGGGGACACCCCAGGGATAGTGTAGACTGCTTTCTCTGAGTCGCTCCAGCGAGTGAAGAGGGCTCTGTGGGACGCAGAGTATAGAGATATCTGATGAGTAAACAGTAAGCAACATTCTGTCCTGTGTAGTCATATATTTTCACTGTAGAAGTATAGGGTCTTAGCACAGTAGAAGTATAGTACCGGTTTACATTAGAAGTACAGTATAGTATCTGTTTACAGTAGAAGTACAGTATAGTATCTTTTTACAGTAGAAGTACAGTATGGTATCTGTTTACAGTAGAAGTACAGTATAGTATCTTAGTATATTATCTGTTTACAGTAGAAGTACAGTATAGTATCTGTTTACGGTAGAAGTACAGTCTAGTATCTTTTTACAGTATACGTACAGTATAGTATCTGTTTACAGTAGAAGTACAGTATAGTATCTGGTTACAGTAAACGTACAGTATAGTATCGTTTTACAGTAGACGTACAGTATAGTATCTTTTTACAGTAGATGTACAGTATAGTATCTGTTTACAGTAGAAGTACAGTATAGTATCTGTTTACAGTAAAAGTACAGTATGGTATCTGTTTACTAACCAAGCTAACCTGAACAAAGCTAACCTGAACCAAGCTAAGCTGAACCAAACTAACCTGAACCAAGCTAACCTGAACCAAGCTAAGCTGAACCAAGCTAACCTGAACCAAGCTAACCTGAACCAAGCTAAACTTACCTGAAATAGTCACTGCAGTCACACAGGAGGGCCTTGTGGGCATTCAACTCAGTGCTGTTGACTTTAATAACCACATCACAGAACCTTCCCTCCAGACGCAGCTCATTAAGGATTGTACAGGACATTGTTTCCTTTTCCATGTGATGATTTTAAAATGGTATCTACAGAATATATTCAAGCTTACAGACAAGTAGCCGGAAACAAGTCTTCTGAGATCTTGAAGTCTTCTGAGAGAATTGTTGAATATATACTGTACACAAATGTTCTAGAATGTTCTATTATGACATCATACTGTGACATCACAAATGTTCTAGAATGTCTATTATGATATCATACTGTGACATCACAAATATTCTACAATGTACTATTATGACATCATACTGTGACATCACAAATGTTCTAGAATGTCTATTATGACATCATACTGTGACATCACAAATGTTCTAGAATGTTTGATTATGACATCATACTGTGACATCACAAATGTTCTAGAATGTACTATTATGACATCATACTGTGACATCACAAATGTTCTAGAATGTCTATTATGATATCATACTGTGACATCACAAATATTCTACAATGTACTATTATGACATCATACTGTGACATCACAAATGTTCTAGAATGTCTATTATGACATCATACTGTGACATCACAAATGTTCTAGAATGTTTGATTATGACATCATACTGTGACATCACAAATGTTCTAGAATGTACTATTATGACATCATACTGTGACATCACAAATGTTCTAGAATGTCTATTATGATATCATACTGTGACATCACAAATATTCTACAATGTACTATTATGACATCATACTGTGACATCACAAATGTTCTAGAATGTCTATTATGACATCATACTGTGACATCACAAATGTTCTAGAATGTTTGATTATGACATCATACTGTGACATCACAAATGTTCTAGAATGTTCTATTATGACATCATACTGTGACATCACAAATGTGCTACAATGTTTGATTATGACATCATACTGTGACATCCAGTGATGGGAATAACGGCTTTCAGTAACGAGTAATCTACTCTTCCAATCTTAATAACGCCGTTACTGTTACTGCCAAAAAATGCGGCGCGTGACTATAATTGAAGCTGTTTTTTTCATCAGACAGATCTCTGTGCTGAGAAGCAATACTCTTTTCCCTTGGTTAGTGGGCAGTGCGCGATTGGCTGAGGTTGAGTAAAATGTATAATACAAAGTATAATAAAGTATTTAAGTAAAATTGATAGAAATAAAGAAAAACAAGACAATGAAATAAAGATAATAATTAATTTAAAAGCTATTTTAAAAAGGTATGTTTTTAGCAGTGCCAACCGAGTCTGCTGTCCTAACAGACTTGGGGTCTGTAGGGTAAGCACTTATTCCCTCCGCCCTGAACATTTATGGAGATGTATGGGCCGTTTAAGTCAGTGATAAAAGTGTCTTTCAAGGATAAGTGAGCTCCTGCACTCATTATTATAGTTCAATATTCAATATTTGATCACCAAAACCCCCCAAAAAGCATAAAAAGGCCCCTCCCCGCCCAAAAAAGGGCCCCCAAAAATAGCACAGGCCCAGTGCCCTTTTCAGCCTTTGAGCACCTGCCCCTCTAAAGTCCTGTGCACGTCCCTGTGTGTGTGTGTGTGTGTGTGTGTGTGTGTGTGTGTGTGTGTGTGTGTGTGTGTGTGTGTGTGTGTGCGTGTGCGTGCGTGCGTGCGTGCGTGCGTGCGTGCGTGCGTGCATGCGTGCGTGCGTGCGTGCGTGCGTGCGTGCGTGCGTGCGTGCGTGCGTGTGAGTGAGTGAGTGTGTGTGTGTAGGCGCGCCCACGCGTATTCATACCCAGTTGTGTGTGTGTGTGTGTGTGGTACAGTAAGTGTATATCCATGTGTGTGGTTTGATCAATTACGGGAACTCGGAGAGTGCGTTCTTTATTGGCTGCATATGTTTCGGCAGAGCCTCGAAAATTGCGGGCCCGCTCTCGTGGCGGCCAAGCCCAGAATTAGAGATGGCGGTGAAGCCTATAGCCAAGGCCTTGTTGTATTTAGCTTGGCCGGCGAACAGCACTTCCAGTCAGGCCCCTGTTTACCGAGAGCTCCCCGTTCTCTCTTGTGGCAACGCTGCGTGTAAACCGTCCTGTAAACAAAGGGACTGAATTACTCTATAAAGTCTCTCTCTCTCTCTTGCTCGTTCTCGCTCTCTCTCTCTCTCTTGCTCTTGCTCTTGCTCGTTCTCGCTCTCTCTCTCTCTCTTGCTCGTTCTCGCTCTCTCTCTCTCTCTTGCTCGTTCTCGCTCTCTCTCTCTCTCTTGCTCGTTCTCGCTCTCTCTCTCTCTCTTGCTCTTGCTCGTTCTCGCTCTCTCTCTCTCTCTCTCTTGCTCGTTCTCTCTCTCTCGTTCTCTCTCTTGCTTGTTCTCTCTCTTGCTCTCTCTCTCTCTTGCTCGTTCTCTCTCTTGCTCTCTCTCTTTCTCTCTCTCTTGCTCGTTCTCTCTCTTGCTCTCTCTCTCTCTCTCTCTCTCTCTCTCTCTCTCTCTCTCTCTCTCTCTCTCTCTCCTCTCTCTCTCTCTCTCTCTCTCTCTCTCTCTCTCTCACTTGCTCTCTCTTTCTCTTGCTCTCCTGCTCTGTCTTTCTCTCTCTCTCTCTCTCTCTCTCTCTCTCTCTCTCTCTCTCTCTCTCTCTCTTGCTCTCCTGCTCTGTCTTTCTTTCTTTCTTTCTTTCTTTCTTTCTTTCTTTCTTTCTTTCTTTCTTTCTTTCTTCTTTCTTTCTTTCTTTCTTTCTTTCTTTCTTTCTTTCTTTCTTTCTTTCTTTCTTTCTTTCTCTCGCTCTCTCTCTCTCTCTCTCTCTCTCTCTCTCTCTCTCTCGCTATCTCTCTCTCTCTCTCTCTCTCTCTCTCTCTCTCTCTCTCTCTCTCTCTCTCTCTCTCTCTCTCTCTCTCTCACTCTCACTTGCTCTCTCTCTCAATTTCTCTCTCTCTTGCTCTCTCTTTCTCTTGCTCTCCTGCTCTGTCTTTCTCTCTCTCTCTCTTTCTTTCTCGCTCTCCTGCTCTCTCTCTCTCTCTCTTTCTCTCTTTTTTCTTTTAAGGCAGGCATCTGTCCAATAATGTGATGTTTTGGTTTAAAATTAGAGGAGGAACTCTCTTGGAAAGGTCATTTATTTCACTCATTCATGTGTGTGATTGTTACGAAGCACAGTTTAGGAGAGAAATAAAAGTTGTTGTTGTCACTATAAGACATCAAACTGCATGGATATGATCGCACTATACCGTTCTGTAAGTACAAGTATACTTCTTGTATTTTACAGTAAGTAGTGGTATTATACATACTAACATAGTTATATATCTATAATAATAATAATAATAATAATAATAATAATAATAATAATAATAATAAAATAATAATAATAATAATAATAATAATAATAATAATAATAATAATAATAATAATATAATAATAATAATAATAATAATAATAATAATAATAATAATAATAATAATAATAATAATAATAATAATAATAATAATAATAATAATAATAATAATAATAATAATAATAATGATAATAATAATGATAATAATAATAATAATAATAATAATAATAATAATAATAATAATAATAAAATAATAATAATAATAATAATAATATAATAATAATAATAATAATAATAATAATAATAATAATAATAATAATAATAATAATAATAATAATAATAATAATAATAATAATAATAATAATAATAATAATAATAATAATAATAATAATAATAATAATAATAATAATAATAATAATAATAATAATAATAAACGTTATTTGTATAGCAAAAATTGCAGCTCAAAGTGCTTCACAACAGAGAAAGACTGGGATAAAATGAGCACATAAAGTGCAAACATATAAAATCACAGTTTTTAACATTAGGATCTAACATCCCAATAGGCCACCTTGTTTATGGTTTGATAATAAACAATAATAAATGGCTGATTGCCACTTGATTGTCACGTCATCATTTGCCTGCATGGTCAATAGTATAAGAACGTAGTTTAATCCCGGTACAGAGGCTTACCGCGATGTACAGTATAGCCGCACTGACAAAACGTATTACTGCCATGAGCACGCTTGGCACGGCTACAGATATTTAGGGGACCATATGCCTCATATTTTGAACGTTTTGGGTTCTTCAGTAGCAGACAAAATGCCAGAAGCAAGATCATAGCACAATGATTAAAGGAAAAACCCAAAATGAAAAATAATAACAGAGAGAGAGAGAGAGAGAGAGAGAGAGAGAGAGAGAGAGAGAGAGAGAGAGAGAGAGAGAGAGAGAGAGAGAGAGAGAGAGAGAGAGAGAGAGAGAGAGAGAGTTTAAAATAGAGTAGGTAAAAATACACGCCGAGGAAATCCTATCCCTGAGAGAGAGGGTCAGGCATGTAATTTGAAAAGAAGAGAGACTTAAATGACACATAGGGAGTAATTATGGAGCCTGAACAGACAGAATGAACTGAAATAATAAAATACCACCTAGGCCTGTCGAGACTCTTCTTCTGACCCCGGAAAGTAGCCGTGGCCTGGGTTTAAGAAGGACACGCCACCAGGGCCGCACCACCCACCCCCTCTCTCTGCATTTACTGGAAACTATAGCAGGAGAAAGTTAACTCTTGTGTTCACAACGGGACCCATTACACTGCTTCTTTACAAAGGAAGGTGAATTCAGGTCATTGGTTGGACTGTATCTTTGTTATTATCAGTCCTAAACAAAATACAGAAAGAGGAAATGAGCCTTGTCAAGGGTGTGACTTTCTTAAAAGACAAACTTTCACTGGCCGCACAACACAAGGTAACTGGAATTGTACACATCTCCCCGACATGCACACACATAAGCTACACACACTATGACAATGTACATGGTTTGTTTTTACATTATCTCCCCTACATGCAGGGGCGGACCTAGCACATTTGGCGCCCTAGGCGAGATTCACCACTGCGCCCCCCCCCCCCCCCCCCCCCCCCCCAAAAGGAAAAAAAAATGTTTTTTTTTTTTTTGTAATTTTCTTTTTTTGTAATTTTTTTTTTTATGGCTTTTGCCTCTTCATAGTTCTCTAACGTTAGTCTTTCTTTCCTCAACGCTCAATTCTATAAACACTTGACCGATCCATCAATGCACAGCGCTCTAGCATGTTCTGACTGTGAACACCTAAAGCTGAGGCTCAGACCGACCGACTGTTTTAGATTTTTGGCTCATTTTCCCTTATGTTAGAATTTTTTTTATGTAAAAATAATGGTTGCAGATATAGAGGGGGGCGCCAAAACTGCACAGAGAAAAAAAAAATTTAATAAAAAAAAAAAAAAAAAAAAAAAATGTCGCCTGTAGGAAGGTCCGCCCCTGCCTACATGCACACTCAGATACAGATAATGTTGTTGGTTGAACAGATACAGATACAGATAATGTTGTTGGTTGAACAGATACAGATACAGATAATGTTGTTGGTTGAACAGATACAGATACAGATAATGTTGTTGGTTGAACAGATACAGATAACGTCTCTGCACTCCCCTATCTCCCCTACATCATGCACACATAGACTACATATATAATCTGACCGACGTGACCAGGTGCATGTAATGTAGGGCTGTCAACGAATATTCTATATCATTTAAAATGAATAAGCAAAAATTGTAAAAACATACATTTAATTCTATTGTGAAAATGTATATTTGATTGTGAATAAAACTGCCCCCGGCTGTCTTCCTCTCAACCTCTCGCGTGGCGTGGGCCTGAATGCGCTGCATGACGGACAGGAGACATGTGGCGCCACTTTCTTTGATTTGAAGAACGTGCCGGTAGTAACAACAACATCAACAACATCAACAACAACAACAACAACAACAACAACAACAACAACAACAACAACAACAACAACAACAACATAGCGCGATGGCAGAGAGTTCAGAACCCAACTCGGTTGCAAAGACGCGATTTTCACTCTGAGCAATTTAAAAGCCCCGTTTGCAAATACTTTTTTGATAAACCCGGGAGGAGCGGGAATCTAACCGGGAACCTCGGGATTACCAGACGACTGCTCTACCTCCTGATCCACTGTTGCTCGTAAGTAAGTAAGTAAGTAAGTAAGTAAGTAAGTAAGTAAGTAAGTAAGTAAGTAAGTAAGTAAGTAAGTAAGTAAGTAAGTAAGTAAGTAAGTAAGTAAGTAAGTAAGTAAGTAAGTAAGTAAGTAGCCGACTTTTCCGTTTTTAGCAATTAGCACTTATTATTATTGTTTATTTATTAAATTAATTAATGTAGGCCTATGTATTTTTCTTTGCCTGTTTCTGCATATTGTGGTCCATAAACAGTCTTGACATTTTGATGAATTGTGAAATGATGATACTGGTACCGTTTTCCTTTCTTGACCTCATACAACGACTTATTGTGACCTCTAGGATAATCACAGCCACTTGAAACAACCAGAAACTAGAGACCTAGAACACTGACATGTAGGGTTTTCTGAGCCATTTTGAGTAAGTACTGCTCAACATCCAATTGCGAAAATGGCAAACATTTGCAGGAATCTCCAGATATCATATAGATCACTAGCTTAACCTCTTAAGCCCTAGCCATATTTTCAGAAAATCTGCCTAAAAGTACATACATACCCAAGTAAATGGAAGATTGCTCCACGTCAACAAGGTACATTTTCATGTTGTTGGTATCTACGGACATCTATGGACCTCAGGGAATGTATTCCCAGTGTCAGAAATATTGTGTCTCTTACTATGCTTGAGTAAATTGTAGGAGAATATAAATTATTATTATTATTATTCGTTTTTCCACCATCTTTGACGGTGAATAACACCATGCTAACGTTGACCAAAAGTGAAAAATTCAGCACCTTCTTGAGATTAAGTGTACTAAAAATAGAACCAAATTAACAAATGAATATCAGGCCTATAAATGACCTTATTATAGCCAAGTCATACATCTATGGATTGGCCCAAATCTCATGTTCCCAATGGCAGCGTTAAATCTGGATTTAGTACCACCAGGCGCCCGTTACAGGGCAGCAAAGACTGAATGAAATATACTGTAAGTACAGTTACTTTTGTATAATGTCCATAGCTCCGCCATTTTCTACCTCTTTCTTAGGGCTACAACGATTTCATGACGGCTTCCTGTCCTTGTGTCTAAATCGTCCGTTTTTCGGTGCAATGCGCAGAGATTTTTATAAACTCATATTTACCTAATAACACTTCAAATCATTGGTAAACAAACGTAGTGCTGAAAATATACACTTTGACTGCTGTTTTGATAGTGTTAGGGTCTTTACTCTTGGCTACATTTGAAAAAGAAACACAACATCACATAATACGGACGGTATTGATCTATTTGTGATGTGAAATAAATCTCGGCCCGGTACGGCTTAAGAAGTTAAAACTCCGGGAGAGGTGTTTTTGGCCAACAGCTAAGCTAGCTCGTCCCAATCCGCTTCCATTCATTTGTGCAACGAGATCGCTTTTCTACTGAACACACAGAGAGAGAAAATTGGTATCTATCTTCCGCTTCAAGGCCCTCGACCTGGCATATCGTGCAGCGAAGGGAACGGCTCCCGCCTACCTCCGGTCAATGGTCTCTAACTACACACCCTCAAGACCCCTACGCTCTGCATCTTCTGGCCGCCCCAGACCTACTCCTATCCGAGCTCCGGGAGGGTCATCAAAGAGAAGTCGCCTATTCTCGGTCCTTGCCCCACAATGGTGGAACAAACTTCGTTCCCACCACAGTTAGGACAGCCGAAACCCATCCAAGCTTTCGCCGTCGACTAAAGACGCACTTCTTCAATTATTAAAAAACCTCTAACCCTGACTAACCTTACTGTCATGCACTTGTCCTAATATACTAACCTACACTATAGCACTCAACACTTTGATGAACATTGTTACTCAGCTGATATAGTTGTACCCTTCCTGATGACTTGTCGTACAAAACTCGCTAAGTCGCTTTGGATAAAAGCGTCAGCTAAATGACAAAATGTAAATGTATATCTTCTTGTCTGACTCTGGGGAAGACGTACGTGCATAATTCCCCATAATGTCGTTGTGTTCCTTTAGGATGGAGATCCCTTTTGTATTTGTCTATACAGTAAACCAAGCGGCCGCACCATGCCAGTCCAAACGAGGATCATGTGAGTATATAGAGGACGTGATGTCCAGGCAGCGGCCTTCACTAAGCATCATTCTCTCTGGGTTTTAAAGGCGTCACATCAAAGATGGAACACGGCACTTAATTTCCGCTCCACTCCCTCAGCCTGTGTGTGGTGTATGAGTGTCACATTAAGTTCAGATTGATGGATAGCATCTTCCTCCATCCAGAACCATGTGTCCATTATGGTGCCGTGGCTGTTTTGATGGATTACACCCAGCCTCAAAGTGATGGTGATGGATGGCACACGCGGTGCTGTGGCTTTGTTGTCGTTTCAGTGATTGTGTTCAGGACCTTTCTGATTAGCCTGTGAAATGTTTACCACCCCATAAATAAGACCTTGATGGGAGATGTAATGAAATCTAAATGAGCAGAGCTGTTGTCCTGAGCAGAGCTACGTGTTGTGTTCTGAGCAGAGGTACGGGTTGTTGTTCTGAGAGGTACAGGTTGTTGTTCTGAGAGGTACAGGTTGTTGTTCTGAGAGGTACAGGTTGTTTCCTGAACAGAGGTACAGGTTTTGTTCTGAGCAGAGGTACAGGTTGTGTGCTGAGAGGTACAGGTTGTTGTTCTGAGAGGTACAGGTTGTGTTCTGAGAGGTACGGGTTGTGTTCTGAGAGGTACAGGTTGTTGTTCTGAGAGGTACAGGTTGTGTTCTGAGAGGTACAGGTTGTTGTTCTGAGAGGTACAGGTTGTGTTCTGAGAGGTACAGGTTGTGTTCTGAGAGGTACAGGTTGTGTTCTGAGAGGTACAGGTTGTGTTCTGAGAAGTACAGGTTGTGTTCTGAGAAGTACGGGTTGTGTTCTGAGAAGTACAGGTTGTTGTTCTGAGAAGTACGGGTTGTGTTCTGAGAAGTACAGGTTGTTGTTCTGAGAAGTACGGGTTGTGTTCTGAGAGGTACAGGTTGTTGTTCTGAGAAGTACAGGTTGTGTCCTGAGAGGTACAGGCTGTGTCCTGAGCAGAAGTACAGGTTGTGTCTATGTGAGGCTCAAAGAAAGACACTACCGAGGCAGTGGATTCTGCAGGCTATATGCTCCATTTGCATTTAGGATTTTTTTTTTTCCTGAAACAGATTTTAGGGTTTAGGCCGGGTTGACGAGAACACTTCTAGATGGACCTTGAACAAATTAGATAGACACTCAAAAAGAATTTAATCTTTTAAGACATTTCATCCATCATCCATCATAAGTGTGATGCATTTTCCAAGAGGATACTGGGCTTTAAAAGTGAGCATGGCTTGTTTCTTTCACTGGAAATCAGATGGCCATTAAAGATGCACTATGCATTTCCGTTGTTTGCACAGCCTGCAAAAGACATTTACTGTAATTCTTAGAATGATTCTATTTTATAACTTAAATTAAAACAAATAATTTTTTTTTGGCTCTGAACCAAACATATGCCTAAATTGTGGGCCCTGCCTTTGTAAATGACAGCAGTGAAATAGTAACTTTCCAGGAAGCTGTCTAGCTTCCAACTGTTCCAGGATCCAAGTTTCCTCCAAGGACAGTTTGTTTATTCAGTTATGAAAATATACCTTAGAATTTATTCACTTCTCTGACTCACACAAAACGAGTCAATTATCAAGAAAAACACTGGTGTTTAAATATGAGGAAATGTATAGATTGTTTATATATATATATTATATATATATATAATCAACTTAATATATATATATAGATAAATTGTGCTGCAGTAGTAGTTGTGAAATGTGTATATTAGGCGTAATACTTGAGCAAAATACCGAAGTCATTGTTGAAGAAAAGTAAACATATATCAATATCATAACAGTATTCGCCTCATTCACGCCTCATATTTTCGTGGATCGCAGAACACAACACAACTATGGTTGTGAAAAAGTGTTGAAGTGGTCTTTTAACATCGAAGTGAATCTGCACCTCTGCATCCATATCCCTTATTGCGTCAAAGTCCACCAATATGCCGGCGAATTGAAGGAGGCGAACAACAACTGTAGCAGAGGTGCACTTTGGATAGATTCAGAAGAAAAAAGTGCGTGTTCACTGTTTGCACTTCACTCGTTTGACCTTTTATCTCTCGGGTGAGTATCGTGTTTAGATCAGCCTCCAGGTTCCCTCTTTTTCAGCCCCCCCTTCCCCCCCGAGGAATGTTGAATCAGATATTAAGACACAAAAGCTAACTGTCTCATGTGTACGGTGGATAATTACTCTCACATGGAGTTTGAGATAGGGCTGCAACACATGGCATACGTCCAGGTGGCAGAGGTCAACAATGTGATAAATCCTTTCGTTATGTTTGTATATATCGCGATGGCTTAACGCACATGGAGAGAGGACCTAGATCACATGTATGAACAGATAGAGGACAGGGGACAGCACAGGAAATACATGTATATTGGAGTACTTGTAGAAAACAAAAATATTCAGTTCTGTTTGTGAAACACTATGAATGAATGAATGAATGAATGAATGAATGAATGGATGAATTAATTAATTAATTAATGAAAAAGTCTATTTTTGAACATGTATTCTTTACATTCCTCTAAATAAATCATAATATCAAGCTTCACAAACAGAATAATCAGAATGCAAAAGAAAAGTCAAAAGTCAAGAGCAATGTAGTTAGTTGACATGTTCAAAAAAGGAGTAGAGGGAAGCTAAGCTTATTGATACCTACCCCCTTACATTTAAATTTTTTCCTCCATTAATTTTACTTGATATAACATCATTTAGTATACTACATTATATAATATATACTATAATATTCTGTTCCCGGAGGTTCAATGAGGCCATCTCTTATTTCTTCTTACGTCTTACTTGAATCCCCGTAACAGCACTTCTACTTATATTTCAATACTCTTTTTCCGCACATAATCTGGTCGTCGGCATCAGTCGTTAATGTGCAATAATACCAAGATGAAATAAAAACGCAAATGTATCAAAAGGTCGTCGTGTCCGGCGGCGCCAAAAACACTGTGCACTCCCCCCGGTCCTTATCTGTGATCGGTCCAGACCGGGACATTATTGAATCACAGCAGCGTCGACAGCAGAGAGCACTATAACCCTAGGGTCCCCCCCCCCCCCCCCCCCCCCCGACCCCCCAGGCCAGCCCTGCAACATGTGACACGCTAACTTAGTGCACGTCCGTCCTCCAAATGGCCCTTAACCCTTTCACTACCACACTACCAAAGGGTTAACCCTTTCACTGCGACCCTACAGAAGGACAACCCTTTCACTGCCACACGACAAAGGGTTAACCCTTTCACTGCCACACCACAGAAGGATAACCCTTTCACTGTGACCCTACAGAAGGATAACCCTTTCACTGCGACACTACAGAAGGATAACCCTTTCACTGCGACCCTACAGAAGGATAACCCTTTCACTGCGACACTACAGAAGGATAACCCTTTCACTGCGACACTACAGAAGGATAACCCTTTTACTGCGACACTACAGAAGGATAACCCTTTCACTACCACACTACAGAAGGATAACCCTTTCACTGCGACACTACAGAAGGATAACCCTTTCACTACCACACTACAGAAGGATAACCCTTTCACTGCGACACTACAGAAGGATAACCCTTTCACTGCCACATGACAAAGGGTTAACCCTTTCACTACCACACCACAGAAGGTTAACCCTTTCACTACCACACTACATACGGTTAACCCTTTCACTAGCACACCACAGACGGTGGTAGTGAAAGGTTAAACCGTCTGTAGTGTGCTAGTGACAGGTTAACCTTCTGTAGTGTGGCACTGGTAGCGAAAGGGTTAACTCAATTTGACACAGATGGCTTGAACAAGCAGAAAGAAAAACATAACTCCACGCTGACGAGAGGTGTATTTCTTGGCCAAAGACGGGTCCACGATACACATTTTGAGCGAACGAAGATGGGCGATGTCGCCGACCTTTGAGGCCAGCTCTTATTTTTCATGACACGTTTGTTCCTTGGAGTTCACTATATTATTATCGCAAGAGCCTGTCCAGCTCCAGCCTGAGGACAATACAGTCTGTCTGTCCAGTCTGAGGACAATACTGTCTGTCTGTCCAGTCTGAGGACAATACTGTCTGTCCAGTCTGAGGACAATACTGTCTGTCTGTCCAGTCTGAGGACAATACTGTCTGTCTGTCCAGTCTGAGGACAATACTGTCTGTCTGTCCAGTCTGAGGACAATACTGTCTGTCCAGTTCCTGAGGACAATACTGTCTGTCTGTCCAGTCTGAGGACAATACTGTCTGTCCAGTTCCTGAGGACAATACTGTCTGTCCAGTTCCTGAGGACAATACTGTCTGTCCAGTTCCTGAGGACAATACTGTCTGTCTGTCCAGTCTGAGGACAATACGGTCTGTCCAGTCTGAGGACAATACTGTCTGTCCAGCTCCAATCTGAGGACAATACTGTCTGTCTGTCCAGTTCCTGAGGACAATACTGTCTGTCTGTCCAGTTCCTGAGGACAATACTGTCTGTCCAGTCTGAGGACAATACTGTCTGTCCAGTCTGAGGACAATACTGTCTGTCCAGTTCCTGAGGACAATACTGTCTGTTCAGTTCCTGAGGACAATACTGTCCGTCCAGTCTGAGGACAATACTGTCTGTCTGTCCAGTTCCTGAGGACAATACTGTCTGTCTGTCCAGTCTGAGGACAATACGGTCTGTCCAGTCTGAGGACAATACTGTCTGTCTGTCCAGTCTGAAGACAATACTGTCTGTCCAGCTCCAATCTGAGGACAATACTGTCTGTCTGTCCAGTTCCTGAGGACAATACTGTCTGTCTGTCCAGTTCCTGAGGACAATACTGTCTGTCCAGTCTGAGGACAATACTGTCTGTCCAGTCTGAGGACAATACTGTCTGTCCAGTTCCTGAGGACAATACTGTCTGTCCAGTCTGAGGACAATACTGTCTGTCTGTCCAGTTCCTGAGGACAATACGGTCTGTCCAGTCTGAGGACAATACTGTCTGTCTGTCTGTCCAGTCTGAGGACAATACTGTCTGTCTGTCTGTCTGTCCAGTTTGAGGACAATACGGTCTGTCCAGTCTGAGGACAATACTGTCTGTCTGTCCAGTCTGAGGACAATACTGTCTGTCTGTCCAGTCTGAGGACAATACTGTCTGTCCAGTCTGAGGACAATACTGTCTGTCTGTCCAGTCTGAGGGCAATACTGCTGGGTCTTCTGAAAGGCGCTATATAAATTTAAGATATTATTATTATTATTAATACTGCTGTCTGTCCAGTTCCAGCCTGAGGACAGTACTGTCTGTCCAGTTACAGCTACTGCCTGCAGGTGACCCACAGACGACCCCGTATCGAGGGGTTCCTGTGACCCCAACATTTAAATAAATACCAAGAACACTTTGTAGGCTATGTTTAATAAAGTGCAATTTAAACAATAGCCGTGTTGGCAAACTGCGTGGCTTTCCCAGGGGTTGTGGTCCCAAAGGAAACACTTAGCGAACGTTTCACGTGTCAAGATAGTCACCAAATATTATTACAGTCACTTTAGTTTTTATCAAGAACTTCTCACGGGTTTCCTATCAGGGGACCCTGCTTAGGACCCCGACCCCAAGGTTTGGAAAGCCTGGTCCATTACCTCTCACGTTGTGCCTCCATTTATACCCCTCTTCACATAATACATAGGTCACAAATGGTCAAAACTAAATAAAATCCATGATAAAAAAAAATTCAGCTTCAGTTTGCAATTGTTTTAATGCAATCTTATTAATATTTTGTATGACATCGGTAAATGATGGCCAGCCCCCAATGGTTTACTAAATGTTTGAATTAATTGAATGAAGTTTCAATGATAGAATAAACAACATGGTTTTCTATTTTCCTGACATCATAACCGTAGTGAACCCTGTGGTTCTTATTACCTTCAAGGCACCTTACAATAATGCGTGCATTTATAGTTTGGCTGTTTCCAGAGAGGAGGTATGGAACCTCTACCTTGCAGTTGTAACATGTTCTAAAGGAACACGCCGAAATTATGGGAAATGCACTTACCGTCTTCTCCAAACTCAGACAAGAAGATAGATGGCTTAGAGTAGACGACAGAGTACAGCAACTTGCAACGGGCCTGGTCTACAAGATACACT
The DNA here is from genome assembly GCF_963971535.1 of Notolepis coatsorum. Lineage (NCBI taxonomy): Eukaryota > Metazoa > Chordata > Actinopteri > Aulopiformes > Paralepididae > Notolepis > Notolepis coatsorum. The sequence goes on from NW_028171467.1 coordinate 38,440, forward strand.
ACACCACTAAGGTACCCATGTACATGTCAAAATACTTCCCAAAGGTCAGTGAATACCACGACCACAACACCAGAGCTCCACAAATCATGTTAAACCCAGATTCGGCTCAAACAAGGGACTAAACACGTTTCGCAATTACGCAACAATGTGGAACGCCCTACCCACAGCTGTAAAGGAATGTGAATCACTACTACCCACCTTCAAAACCACTCTCAAAGAGCACCTACGGGAGACTGCAATCCGAAACTGGCCACCGTAAATGTCCAAACTCAACCATCTCCAATGTACAGTTGACTCCCCCCCACCCCACCCCCCCACCCCACCTTAAGCCTCCGTTTGAATCATAGTAATATTCGCTTTCCTCATTGGATAATGCCCTTGACGTTCGCGGCGCCAAGGACCGCGCCCCTGAGTCAGGTTCAAAGGCGAGTCTGGACAAGTTGGGACATGCCTGGTGCCGGCGCATTGATTCCAGACAAGAGCTGCGGTTGGGCACTAGAAAGCCCCTTAAGTATATATATCGTGGAAGGCGCAAACAGTAGAGATTCGGAGTTTGTTCGGAGTGTGTCAGATCTAATGCAGTAACGTGAAGTTCGTCTAAGCAAGCAGTGTACGTCTAAGTAGCAGTTGTATTAAGTAACGTCAAGTTCGACCTAACTTAATTGAAGTAAAGAGTCGTCATTTAGTGTGAATCGTATCACAGCAGTTCGTTCGGTGTGCAGCATTAACAAGCAGTTCGTTCGTGTAGTAACTAGTTGAACCTTAGCAAGTGTGTGTGGACTTAGTAATTAGTGCCAGCACACGAGGAGGGCCTAGTCGCAGAACTATTGGACATGTGCATATTGGAACCTACCGCGGCGATATTGTAGAACCATTATTGGTTGGATTATAGTGATTGTGGAACGTACTACCGTGGAGAAGAGCATCGTTAATACCCACTGTCGTTTGGATTAACTACCTTGAAGATCTTACCTCGGGCTAGCTTCGAGGACGAAGCTGGCTGGCTATCATCATTGCTATCGAGCATTGGATTACAGCTATTACCTTGCTACTGAGCACTTGGATTATAAGGACCGGATCCGTATGAGAACCCCTTTTCTTCAAGTGAACAGACTGAGTATCCGTGGCTTCTTCCTTCTCCTGGAGCTTACAACTCTGGGAGGATATCACCTGTCTCCAGCGGTACCCTAGTTTGCCCCCCTATATTGCCATCCCACGCCAGGCGGCGTTTGGTCTAGTATACCCAGCTTAGGAATTATTCATTCCCACTGACTTTGCTACTCACTGACTTTATCATATTCTTCGCCATAAAAGGGCGACTAAGTAATTCCCATTTTGTATATTGCTGCATAATAATAAATACTATAAATGATATTTCCTTGTCACCGTGCCGTCCATTCTGAGTGTCTGCCATATAATAACTGTACTGTCTGGCAAGTAATAATAATAATAATTAGCAGTGGTTTAATCTATCACAATCTTTAATACAGTCAGGGTTTTGTAACCCCTCAGTTACAGTACCCATTCTGCAATCTGTTAATAACGTTTTCAATCAATCAATCAATCAATGTATGTCATATTATGTTACGATGAATTGAAAATGGGGGACCCTGATGTAAACAAGACGAAAGTATTTCTCTGGTCTGCATCCCCTTAACAATTGTGTGTATTGAGCTGTACTGTACCCATTCTGCAAACTGTTAATAAAGTGTTCAATCAATCAATCAATCAATAGATACCAACTTCCTCTTTGTGCGTTCAGTAGAAAGCTAGCCTAGCTTAGCATAGACGGGTGGAAGAGGATGCGGACCACTAGCCCAGCTGTTGGCCAAAAACAGTTTTAAGCAACGCTAGTGGTCCATATCAACTTCCATTAATAACAGATGATAGTTTGGCTAGAGAGGAGGCATGGGACCTCTCAGCCCTGCAGTGGTGGTAACATGTTCACATAACAGGTGATAGTTTGGCTCTTATAGAGGACTCAGGCATGGAACCTCTCAGCCTTGCAGCTGTAGTGTAACATGCTCATAAGACAGGCTGAAGATCTGGTATCTAGTTTTGTTCCTGTACTTCACACCAGCTGCACCTCACACACAAGCAAACCAAAGCAACACAGTTATAACTTTGAGTCCATCAACAGCTCCAACACTGGAGCCCCGGGAGCACAACAGAAACAGAAACTAAGAAATGACGTAAACACCATGATCAGAACCGCAAAAAGAAATTTCATCAACGACAAAACTGAGGAAAACAAAAACAAACCCCGCGAACTTTGGAAATTACTCAATAATCAACTAGGCTGCAGTAAAAAACTTAAAACCAGATTCTCAAACATAAACATAAAGACGGACAACACGCTCATCACAGACAAGCTGGATGTAGCCAATTACTTAAACATATTCTTCACAAACATAGCCACAACACTGGTAAACAAACTACCCTCCCACTCAGGGCATTATGGGGTAGAACCATGGGCGGAGTTTATGGGGGTTCAGGGGGTGCATTGCACCCCCTGGTGGCCGGGGGTGAAATTGCCTTTTTATTTTTTTTTTTTTTTTTTTTAATCAAGATTATTTTTATTTTAATAAAATTATAATAATTGTGAGAAACAAATCTGAATTCTATTATGTTTTGTTTTACAATACATTCATTTTATAGTAGTAATCATGTCACATTATAAGGCGAACCTTCTGTAGTGTGGCAGTGAAAGGGTTAACGGCAACGCGCGGCCAGCAGCAGCAGCAGCTGCGCGATACAAAGCCACTTATTCTGAGATGATAATTAATGTATCTGGATAACCAATGCACGAATTTTGTCGAGGCAGGTAGCGTTATTTCGGGAAAATTGATATCTATAGCCTGGTATATTTTTCGTCCACGAAAAATGGAGGCTGTAATAATTATTATTGCTCGAGAGTCTCTATGAATAATAATAATTAGAGCCTAAGTCAGTTAAAAATGATCCCCTGTAGTGCTGTGTGTGTGAGTGTGTGTGTGTGCTGCTGTACTACCTAAATAAAATAAAAAATTAGGGGTTAGGGCATTGTAAAAACGCTAAAATAATAAAATAAAGGTCAAAAAAGGTGCGCGCGGGTATAGTTCGCCAAGCAGTCGCACCCCCTGGCGTCAAGTTCAAACTCCGCCTATGGGTAGAACACATAGTAGCATACTACAAAAACCTAGGGGTCCACAAAGACGACTTCAAACTTGAAATGGTAACAACCGATGAGGTACTCAAAAAATTGAGCGCCCTCCAACCTAACAAGGCCACTGGCCATGACAACATCCCCTCCAAATTCCTCAGAGACGCAGCAGCCGCCATCACCCCAGTCATCACACACATAATAAACCTCTCTATAAAACAGGGGCACGTCCCCAAGGACTTCAAAATTGCGAGAGTGACCCCTCTACACAAAAAGGGCAGCAAATTAGACCCAGGCAACTACCGCCCTGTTTCTATTCTTACCTCCATCTCGAAAGTCATGGAGAAAATAGTCTACGAACAGGTCGAAAAGTACCTGGCGGAAAAAAACCTAATCTACGAATTCCAATCTGGCTTCAGAACGTCCCACTCCACTGACACATGCCTCCTCTATTTGAACGACCACATCAAACAAGAGGTGGACGCTGGCAAATACTGCGGCATGGTCATGCTGGACCTACAAAAGGCCTTCGACACTGTCAATCACTCCATTCTAATGGACAAGCTAAAAGCAATTGGTTTTGATAGCCTATCAGTGAGCTGGATGCAATCCTACCTGGAGGGGAGAGAACAGATGGTAGAGGTAAACGGTACTCTATCCCCCCCCCTCACAGTGAGCTGTGGTGTTCCACAAGGAAGCATACTAGGACCGCTACTCTTCCTAATTTATGCAAATGACATGTCGTCAGCCTGTGACTGCAACTTGTTCCTGTTTGCGGACGACTCAGCCCTGCTGGTCTCTGACAAGAACAAATTGCAGGTTGAAAAAACCCTCAGCACGGAACTAGGCAAAATCTGCATATGGCTCGCTGATAACAAACTATCATTACACATGGGCAAAACAGAGTCCATTCTCTTCG
>NW_028171467.1:47500-54415 GCF_963971535.1 Notolepis coatsorum
ACCCTGTGACACCCAGACCGACCTGGCATTTTTCCCCCTGAAAAAAGCCCAAGTCCCTCAGGGTACCAGAACAGCAGATCTGCATCCCCGGCGGACAACGGGTTCAACTGATCTGGACCAGCGTGACCAGAACCAGTCCCGTGCCCTAACCACGCCGACATGCCCCAGGAAAAGGGCAGATATGCGTGTTGATCTTAACATGAAAAGAAGGCGCCACCCAGACGTCGGGACGAACCGCGCCTGGTGGCCCACCCCAAGGGCGTGAGACCCCACTACATATGTTCAGATCCATCCCGTCATCATCCCCCAGACATGAACGAGGATCCGTCGACAACCCACCCAGGTCATGGGATGTGGTCGCCGGAAGAGGAAAAACCCCCATCTCAGTTGCTTTATAAAAACGCTGTTTCAACCACAAGCAACTAAGGCGTGCCAGTCAATCGCCTGTTTACAGCGAGCTAGCACTATACGTGCGTCGGGACACACCCCCATCAATGAACAGGCTATTTAGACCTGCCATTGAATCCCCAAGGCGCCCAGGGGAACGACAAGAGGGGTGTGACACTCCCTAACTCCAACACTTCTGGAATAGAAAGAAGGAAGCATCAACAGTATGTATCCCAGTCTACACAGCCGGGGTAAAAAATGTACACATTTTTACATCCCACCACCCTCCCATAGGAAAGAGACGGGGATCCCCAGAGAGACTTCCCACGCGAGCTGTACAGATTGAAAAGAATATATTGCACCTTGAGCCATGTAAAAAACTGGTTTTAGGGCCTCCGGGGAAGAGGCACCGAACCCATACACACTCAATAAACGAATTGAATCGAATATACATACAATAGAAAAGGACCCTTCTAGAGGGTCCACTCACTTTGACAATCTGAGGAGGAAGGCTCTGTACTCTGATGGAGGCTTCCTCACATGGATCACATGGAAGAAGGAGTCCGAACTCACAGAAGGCCTGAGTAGGCGCTTGGTGAGGAGGAGCCCTGACCACCCCCCCTGAAAACAGATCCATCACATGGACCTGAACAGCACACGGAAGTCCTACCAACAGAGACGCGCACGGTGACGTACTCTATGGCGGGGGAATTCCTGCGGTGCACACGCCCAATATACCAGGCCGTGGGACCAGGAACTCCCTCCCCCCCCCCCCCCCCCCCCCCCCCCGTAACGTGCCGAACCGCCACGTGACGGGAACCTTGAAGGACAGGGGGTGTACCCCTGACCGACAGAACAATGGGGAGAGGAAAGGTTACCAGTTCACCCCTTTACGACCCCACACCCATGATACGACGTAACGACAAAAAGAGAATATGACACAGTCATAGTCAGCTCTATGAAGCGTTTCACAGCTCCACACAGCGCACAAGCTAACCTGCTATCTGATTTTTACTAAGGAAAAACACAGAATAGAGAGGGCTCTAAGAACCCCGGTCCAACATACACATGTGCTTCTGTGGCCAGTACAACCCAGTTGTAGGTCACATGACACACACAACCCATCATCATCACAATGAGAGAATACATCATTCTTGATTAGTATCGACCACAGGCCTTGCTAAGCACACGACAGCAACCAAACCAATTTCCCTTTAGGAAATAAGTTTCTCCAGCAGATTTAGCACAACCTCAGCAATCAAGCTGAGAGTTACATCGTATCCCTACCACACAAAAGACACAATTAATGCACAACATGTCTGATAGGAGGTGATAAAGTCCCCAGGGAACCGGGGGGGGAAACACAATCCTCCTATTTCACCCTCAATACGGCCAGTTAAAACAGGAAAACCTGTTAATGTGTGAACTCACTGTTCATTGTCATTACAGTCTGAGAAAGAACATTCTTTTACTCACTCGTCACCAAGCATAGCTTCATAGGTTAGTTGCCTTAGTAGTGAGTACACGGTACACATAAACACCATGATGTTTCTCACACAACAACCAGATCAATACATCACGACCTGCACGGAGAAGCTACTGCCAGTGACAAAAACAGCTCACACACAACCCGCAACGTATCTCAAATGCATTGCAACAACACACGTTTTGGGAAAAAACACCGTCATTCACAATACATTTAGCAAGGTAAAACCAGAAGACGTGTTATGAGGGTCTGGCCAACCCCGTACCTGCCCGGAACGCAGATCAGCGAAGTGCAGTCACAAGCGTCCCGTGTTGTTCGATCCGGGCAGCGTCGCCGCTCCACCAGTCGCTACAGTCCCCTTTGTTGACGCAATCCCCGTCTAGGCTCGGGCAGGGTTGACGAACATCCCCTGTCAAGGATGACGTCGTGGTCAAAAGTGTAAAACATGTTAAAAATCAAAGCACGTTCAACAGAATAGCATCAAGCTAACGGCTGCTCCAGCCGTTCGGGTGCTATCGCTTCCGCTCGCGAGACGCCGATCTACGACGCACGCGATCAGGAGCGAGCTCCCGGCGGCGCGCGAGAAGCCAAGCCACCCCGCGCCAGGCCACCGACCGGCTAACCGTAAGCTATGAACATGTAAACAATGACATAACACTCACCCAGACAGGCCGCCGTTCTGAACCCTCCTCACTTTTTAAGAGAAAAGGAAAAACAAGACGTCAACACCGCTTCACAACGGTGATAATAACACGTCCGGCGGAATCAGCACAGTACCAACTGGCCTGTATAGCTGACTTTGAACATGAATCTGCCGCTATCGCACATTACATGCACATATCCCCTCGTGAAGGAATACTCTCATTTGGATATGAAAGATGGGGTCTTAACACGGTGACAGAGAGAATCCACTCGTCCAGAACACACAGGGATCACCAGTGTCAATGGTCGCGGCCCACTAGTTAAAACTATAATGGTCGCCAGACCAAGGCCTTCTGTCGCCTAGACGGCTAAACAAAGGACCCTAGCCTGGGGCCGGTTTCCATAAACTTCGTCTAGTAGCCCCCATAGCACTAACAGACAAGTGGAGCCCGCCAGCAAACACTACTCACCCAACCTGGAACGCACCGCTCCTCACAACAGCGGCATGTCCGACAGTTCAGCTGTGGCTTGACAGGTTTCACCCCAACAAACACAGCAAGGAACTGCAGTTGAGAAGCATGCAGCGGCGTGCTCCCAATACGAAAACCGGTGGAGGGTTTGTAGAATGATCATCATCTTCTAGACACTCCAGTACGAAGACAATATCGCCGTATTTTCTCGAAAATAGTGAGAGAGAAAATAAAGATATGATGTCAACGTATCCTTGTTTCCCAAGCTGTTCCTAATCCAATTTCTTCCATCATGGTGTCAAGTGTGGGGATCTACCGAGGCACTTCTTCCTTGTGGTGAAAGCGAGAAGGAGGAGAGCAGGTGACCACACACCTGCTTATGAAGGTAAGCTGATGAGGGGTGTGGTCAGACTAATACTGGTATTAGAGGTACATTTGTGGTTTATTCAGTACGCGTGCACGTACGCGAGATAGTGCAGAAGGCGAAGCCAAGCTGAGCCCTAACGATACAGAACCAGTGTTAGACAATTTCTTCACACGATAATGAGTTAATGAATAACATATCAAATTAATGAAGTGCCACAGTATGCAATGCATTACAATTTAAACGTGTGCAATGTTGAGTATTGAGGTGGCCAGAGAGAGAGAGAGAGAGAGAGAAGGGGGGAGAGAGAGAGAGAGAGAGATAGAGATAGAGAGAGAAGGGGGAGAGAGAGAGAGAGAGAGAGAGAGAAGGGAGAGAAAGATAGAGAATGGAGAAAGAGAAGAGAAAAAGAGGGAGAATGGAGAGAGAGGGGGAATAAAAGAGAGAGAGAAGGGAGTGTGTGTGTGTGTGTGTGTTTGTGTGTGTGTGTGTGTGTGTGTGTGTGTGTGTGTGTTGTGTGTGTGTGTGTGTGTGTGTGTGTGTGTGTGTGTGTGTGTGTGTGTGTGTGTGTGTGTGTGTGTGTGTGTGTGTGTGTGTGTGTGTGTGTGTGTGTGTGTGTGTGTGTGCGTGCGTGCGTGCGTGTGTGTGTGTGATGAGAGACATAAAGAACAGTAGAGTGGCATGGGTCTGACAGAGATACAGTAGAGAGAAACAGAGACTGACAGATCAGTTCAGATCAATCGTAGGGGGGGGTCAGTATCTTGTGAGTTTTCAGTGGGTGTGGTTAGTGTTCGTGGGTGTGGTTAGTGTTAGTGGGTGTGGTTAGTGTTAGTGGGTGTGGTTTGTCTCATGTTCATTCATACAATCCATGTTGGTCCTTGGAATGTTTATATTTTATATTATTTTTACAATAGAAATTGGTCATCAGCAGTACCTCCGGCTTGGTCAGTCGTCCCTACTAACACAATTGGCAGTGTTAGCGGGATGGAAGCCGGTGGGGTATGTGTCCTGATCGTAGTAAACAGCGACTCCTACTGGTCGGTCGGGGCGCCTGTTCAGCAGGGAGGGGATCTGGGGGGAAATAGCGTGAACCTCCGCACGCATTACGTTCCCCCAGTGAAACTCCTCGCTGTCGGGTGAAAAGAAGCTGCTGGTGACTCAACATGTATCGGAGGAGGCATGCGGTAGTTCTACACCCTCCCCAGGCCGACAGTGGGGCAATGCGCACATCGACCAGGAAGGGAATTGGCATAACGACTAAATTGGGATGGGTGAAAAATACAGAATACAAATAAAAAATAAAAAATAAATAAATAGAAATTGTTCACCTAGTTGATTGTCAATGACCTACCGCTGATAACTAACCTTGCGCAAGGGATAGTGCGTGCGGCGACAATATTCTAAATAGGAACTCACTCATAGATTATTCTATGTACGGCCGTAATGTCTTGTTTGATTCCATCTAAACTAAAGGATCAGAGTCCGGTGTCCCAAGCAGGCCATGTTTTGGTTTAGATGGTTCTGTTTGTTTCCCCATGGATCAGTTTCCCTCTCGTGGGATGAATTGGGATGAAACTTCAATTCGATGGGAACTCAGGAAGAATCTCATCCCCCGTCTGTTTTGTTTTCCCAGGCCTCCTTCCTGGTGGTTTGTCTATATATATATATATATATATTTTTTTTTTAAGTTTATTTCAAATATGCAACAACAACAAACAACAAGTACAGAATGATATAGCCTTAAGCCATTCAAATAATAAATATATATATATAAAATAAAAATAAACACGAAAGTAAAAAAACTAAAGAAAATAAAAGTGTGGGAAGAAGTATCCTTTTTACTCATCAGTCATCAGATCATACTTTACTCTACTAACTTTACTAATTCATACTTTACTACTTTTCATAGCGGTGCTATGGGTTAAACTCACTCTTTCTCACTCTTTCTCTTTCTTCTGAAAGACGGAGTTCACGTCTTGGTATAGCGGTCTGTGCTGTTGCCCGCGGTGTGGGAGACCACGGGTTCGAAACTCCCACAGGGCATCGAAGTTTAAGGTGATGATGTCACAACCGTTACACATGTATACAACTACATACCTACATATGCACATATTGTACAGTATATACATACATATGTGTATGTATGTATACGATTCATGGTATATTTTGGACTGAGCAGGGAGTTTCTCAGAGTCTTGTTCCCCTGCCATGGTGGTATGGGTTTTGTGGTGAAGTACATCCAATCGTGTGTGGGTGGGTCCGATTGTGAGTGGGTGCGGTCTATGTACAGTATGGGTATTATTATCTAAGTCCAGTCTATCTAGCTTAAAATAGAAATGAAGGGCAGTGACTCGGGAGTTAGAGCGGTCGCCTGGTAATCGGAAGGTTCCCGGTTCGATTCCAGCTCATTCTGGCAGCGTGTCGAAGTGTCCTTGAGCAAGACACTTAACCCCCTAACTGGTCCCGATGAGCAGGTCGGCACCTTGCATGGTCGCCTCTGCGGTCGGTGTGAGTGAATGGTGATTTTGAGGCATAACTTGTAAAGTGCTTTTGAATAAAAAGCGCTATATAAATTCTGTCCATTTACCATTTAGTCCATTATACCTACTAGTGATTTACCAGGAGAGAGGGGGTGTAACGTTCCCCAGGTTGCTGCGCCATCCTGTGGACTATTTCAGGTAGTGCAGCTTTGTTCCCTGATCACCATGTTATGTCATGTTATTATTATCAATTTGTGTTCTGTTCATTTGATGTCTGTCTTGTCTGTGATGTTACACTCCCTGGTCTAATGTCTCTCCTATCTGTGTTGGTTTTGTGTTCTGGTTAGTGTTGTTATTTTGTGTGTATATATATTTCAACCTTGTAATGTTCTGTGTCACTCTGTTCTCCCCAGCTGAGTCTAATCACCCAATTACCCTCCTGTGTCAATCAGTGTCTGTATATATGCCTGTGAGTTCCTGTCTTCCCTGTCGCGTCATTTCACGTTGTTACCCGGTTCCTGTCTTGTTGTGCTCTTTGTTGTTAGCCGTTCACAGAACACTTGTTGTAAGTAGCACACTGTCTTGTCGGAGTTTCTATCGCTCCTTGTGTTGGAGGATAGTTTTCATTCATAGTGTTTTTGTTTTGTAGGGCAATCAGTTTGTTTTTAGACTTGCCCTTTCCCTTTGTTTGTTGAGCCACTCTGACCTACATTAAAGGAGCCGTGCTCACTTCAAGATTCAACTGTTGTCTTCGTCTCTCCTCTGCTAGTCTGCGCCTGGGTTTGTCTCTGTCCATTATTAGAATGCCTAATCGTAACAAGGGGGGGGGGGGGGGGGAGATTGACGGAGGGAGTGAGAGAAAGGAGATACGAAGGAGTAGTTTGTTTGAATTATAATTGTGTTTTCATCTATAAGAGTCCTGAAAAAGGTGGTTCTCTATAAATAAATGGTCCAGCATTGTTTGTGTCGCTGATCTAATTAAATTCGGGGACTACAGTAAGTATGTTTGCAGGTTTTGTGTATAGTATTTATTAAATGTTTATTATACTATATTAGAACCCACTGTCCAGCCTCCCTTTACTTTAC
>NW_028171467.1:54615-69615 GCF_963971535.1 Notolepis coatsorum
CATAATTTAAGAGACAGCAGGCGATCAATAACCAGGGGAGGGCGAGGGGTGAAGAAGAGAGAAGGAGAGAGAGATGGAGAAAAGAAGAAGGAGAAGAACTCCTCATCTGGTTTAGCATTCTCCGCCACGTCCATCGGCAGTCATATAAGCATTAACCGATAATCCTGCTATGGATTTCCTACTTGACAAGAAACTTCTCCGACACACGCATGATGTAAATCCTCTTTATGAGTCGACTCCACGCAGAGAGAGAGAGAGAGAGAGAGAGAGCGTCATCGATCGTTTTTGGGGGGCGATTTTTGAAATATTATCATCCTGCCACTATTTGTTTGACATCTGATTCCTCGGGCATTAACTCGACATGGGGCCCTGTTAACCTTCGGCTGATGATGCCCCTCAAGGCGTTAATATGGGTTACGTGTCAAACATTTATTACTGTACAACTAGCTCGAGCAAACTGCACACGTCGCTTCATACTAAAAGACCAACATGTAGGAAAAAGTCAGTGAATAACTTTGTCCAACTCTTGCCGATGACTGCGCTTCACGATACCATCCTGGCACCGCTACTCACCCCAGCCCTTTGTGACTGCTCTTCACGATACCATCCTGGCACCGCTACTCACCCCAGCCCTTCGTGACTGCCCTTCACGATCGATACCATTCTGGCACCGAAAAAGTACCCATAAATTATAGTAATTTTTTTTAAAGGGATAGACCAGGGGTCTCAAACTCATTCCATCGTGGGCCAAGTTTTCATTTTAACTATACATTTATACGAATTTTTTAAGGCAGAGATTTCATGGGATCGGGGGAGGCAAAGGAGACACTTAATTTTATAAGAATCAGTGTTGACAGTTTATGTAGATAGGGCCATGGATGCTCGTCTTGTCCGTCCACGCTGTCGCCGACCGTTTCGTCCTCTTCATCACTCATATTCTTCTGAGAGCAGGCGTTTAATCAAAGATCCCCGCTTTCTAGTCTTGCACAAGGACCAATCAGCATGGGTATGGGCGGGTTCATTTTCCATTGATGGGGATTTGATTGTCTGTCTTTAAATAAAGTTCGGACGCAGGATTAATAATGTTAACGTTAGTTCGGCCAGAGAAACAAAGATACTAATTAAAATAGTCTGACCTGTGAGATTTGTACTTTGTAGGTCTGCATTTTAAATGTAAGGAGTAAAAAGTATGTTTTTTTTCTCTGAAATGTAATGGAGTAAAAGTACAAAGTATACAAACCTAATAATACTTGAGTTAAGTACAAATCCCCCAAAACAGTACTTAAGTATTGTAACAAAGTACAATTACAAGTACTTTACACCACTGCCGCTACTCACCCCAGCCCTTCGTGACTGCGCTTCACGATACCCTCCGTTACACTCACCCTCCTTAAACTCACTCCACTCCACCCAAGGCATCCGGGTCACGGCACCAATGTAACGGTTGTGACAACGTTACACTATAGACTATAGGCATTGCATTGTGTGTTTTCTGACTATTTACGTGAGATCAAATAAAAATATTAGCACGTCGCAGATTATGCAGCGCAATTACCATTTTAGTGATTAAAAAGTGTCTGAAACATAATGCTCTTTCGCATAAGTAGCTTACCAATGATCTGTTACAATATCCATCTCAATTTATCCCAACACAGCCCCGGAAGATTGTTATGTTCATGAGCACAGCTTAATGGGAGGGATTTCTCTTCTTTCTCCCCCCTCTCTCTCTCTCTCTCTCTCTCTCTCTCTCTCTCTCTCTCTCTCTCTCTCTCTCTCTCTCTCTCTCTCTCTCTCTCTCGCTCTCTCTCTCTCTCTCTCTCTCTCTCTCTCTCTCTCTCTCTCTCTCTCCCCCCCCCCCCCCCGCCCCGTCACCCTCTAGGCCCACGGAGGAGCTGTGTGGTTTTCAAAACATTCCTCTCGTATTCCTGACAAATAAACGTAGTAATTGGGACCCAAAACCACTCGAGGACAACAGGAAGAAACGACATAAGTGTCTATGTTTACCGTAATTAGACGTAATGGCTGCTGTTATTACTCCTGGCAGACGAGGTTGCAGCACGAGCCGTGCCGCACGTAGCGCCTCCTCGGCCCAAATGGAGCACAATATACTCCATGGAGCGCCGTCTTGAAACAGGGAAGGTTTTTAAGAATAAGATCTGAACTCGTAATTGCCACATGACCCCCCCCCCCCCCCCCCTATGCAAAAGGAAAAGGCTAACTGTGCCGATTGTGTGATAGGAGGACAAAACGCTGTGCAAGATGGATTTAGGCTATTTTAGTTTCACGATGGATCATTAAACATTTCCAGTCAATGTAATTGCTTGAAGGAATAAAAACAAAACAAAAGCAGCCATTTGAAGGTATGTAGCTGTTGAACTATTATTTTTTAATATAACCAGTTCAGAATCAGAAAGGTCTTTATTTGCCAAGTAGTTTTCACATACAAGGAATTTGCTTTGGACGTTATCGGTGTGACATTAGCGGACAGACCTTAACTCAACGCGTTTGCTCGCCAACCGTTGAATGCCAATCACGTATATGTTATTTGGTCCGTTTTCCTTTTTTTCTATTTTAATATTCTATTCTGTCTCACGGACGTCTATGTTACCGTTAAAAGCCATACTGGGACCCCGAGAGGGCAATACCGGCCAGATCCTGCTAGGTGGCAGTATCGCCCACCTTTTGAAACCCTGTTCCAGACTGTGTGTCACATCTAATGTCGTCCGGGCGGAGAATTTTGGTCCAGGCAAGTCTAGCGGTTCATCCGAGCACATTGGAATGTGTCCATGGCCCCTCAATGCATGTGTTGTGCCAGATTATGTCGGACCTGATGGACATCAATACTGGAAATCGCGATCAGACAATTGGAATATTCTTTTTGGAATAAGCCCGATCAAAGTTAAGGACTATCTGACGTCAATTCCACCTTGATCCTACAATGATTTCATATCGATCCAGCCGATCAACGTATGTAGTATTCAAAACAAATGCTGTTGCTGACGATCAGAGCATCAAAAAACTACGCCCCCCCCCCCTTTGATGCATTCACGATTGAAACATAATACTGTAGTGTGTCCAGGGCCCCGTTCCCCGTACCTGGATAACTGAGTTAGCCGGATAACTTTCGGGTAAGTCTGACTTAAGCCGGACTTTCCGATTCCCCGTACCTGGATGGTCCAAATCACCATGACAACAGATCCAAAAGTTTGAGCCTGGTCGAAAGCAGAGTTTAAGTTCAAGTTAGCCGGATCAAGCACAGCCACGCCCCCGCAAAGAAAGTGACAGCTCGTTTCCTGAAATTATTCCCACAGCCTAGGATCTGCGTTATACCATTCTGAATTACGTTTTTGTGCTCCATTCTTCCAGAGGGTCTTTTGAAATGTAAAATAGACCCAAAATGCTGATACTAAATTCACTTTGTCCTAAATAATGCACGTTATATATACCGTGGCGCTCGCTCGGTGCGATGTACACATTATATGGTTATTTTAACAACGCGCAGCATTGCAAATGTGTATCCCGCGGGGATATTTTTAATGATTGAAACCTATCGCTCGTTTGGCTCTGATTCCTTTCATATTCTCCGCTGTGGATGTTTAATGGAGCGCCTGGATTGTGTTTCATTCAAGCATAAAATTGAAGTGTCTATGCGTGGATTGTGGATCTTGTCTCGTTCATTAATGTATAAACATAGAATTTATCCCATCTGGCACAGTGGCTCAGCCGTAGTGCTCATTCCTGGCAACCCAGCAACCGGTGTTCGAAACCCCGTGTTTCCAATATAATTTTTTTGAATATAATATTAATGATTATACGCCAAAGTAGCCTAGTTTCAAGTTAAAATATTATAAATCTACATGCATTGAGGATGTCATTCTTTATATAGCTCTCAACGTGCACCAAATTGAATTATTCCTATATTGCAAAAAGAAGGAGACGACAGGGTTTCGAACCCCGGTCGTCTGCGTGAAAGTCAAAAGAAGAACCGTTACACCACAGTGGAGATCAGTAAAAGATCGACTATACATCAATCAATGGGAAGAGAGCTGTATCGTTATTTTGTATAACAGTTTAACTAATTATTTTCGCTAGCAAGATCTCATTTGATTATTCAATCCAGCAGGCAAGTTCAAAGAAATATAATCTGATTGATTGAGGTAATGAGGGACTTAAAATTAGCCTATAGATAACGCATTTAACTTGTCGGCGAGGCGATTGAGCCGTACTGCAATATGTTACTAAAGTTTTAAATCAATTAATCAATCAATGCCGCTAGAGAATCAGGATCTCTGCTCTCGACACTTGCTGCCTTCTCGGCTGAGGCGGGCACGCGCACTTAACCTGGGTCTCAAGTCTGGCTTGAGTTAACGAGACTGAATCCACCTTCGAGGAACAGGAAAATCCCGGCTTCAAACATCGGGTTAACTGAATCTGGATAATGACATCTTGATCGACTTAGTTGAACCAGGTACGGGGAACGGGGCCCAGGCAAGCAATGCCAACGCATTTAGCCAAATTCACATATCGCTCCATAACGCAGTTCCCAGGAATTTGCCAGGATCACTCTGAAACTATACAATATTCACAACGGGATAACACGCGAACGTATACATGGAAAAATGTATTATTTTTTACATGTTGGACGAGGGATAGTTACTGTCAAATGAGCCATAGTATTGTCTCCATAGCTATAATATAGAATATAGATATAGCCCTGCAAACACTGCGACGCACAGTGAAAATACCTATCTTTTAGCGTGGCCCAGTGAGAACGGGATAAGGATAATACCTGGCAGTGAATGAGTTGACAGATAACAGATAATACAACAAAGAGGTGGAGTAAAATTAAAGGAAATATGAGCCAAGTTAAGCACAAGAATAGAATAATATAATTATGAAATAAAATATAGGCCAGGGCTGTACAAATAAGAGGTTGAATACAGTTATATGGCATATATAAACTAAATTCAGAGTGACCTTGAGACGTGTGTAATTTTGTATAGCGATATTACTCTACAATGCAGAGTTTATTGAAGTTTGAGATGGTTGTTGTGTCTTTTTTTCTTTTTCTTTCGGCGGGGGGGGGGGGGGGGGGGGGATTTGGAAGATGACCCGCGGGCTTCAGCCCCATTCGTCTCCGAGTTCCTCTCGGCTCGCCTGGGATCGATCCCCTCTGTCAGCAGGGATGTGCCCTGGTTGGAGCTATTTACAGCCCCCTGTGTTCTACACTTAACTATAGTACCTCATCCAGCAGTACATGAACAGTACATTATGGTAGAGAAGGGCATAACTGGTGGGGGGGGGGGGGTAACAGTGGAGAGAGTAATGTCTAGTGACGTGAAAATAGTCTTATAATACTTATTGTACAACTCAGTATATTGTAAACACTTTGAGTGAGTTAAATAACTATTCCTGCTTTTGCTGGTGGACCCCACAGAACCCACAGAGGGACTGGATTAGAGCACGGTATTATCACAGAGTACAGTATGATTCACAACGGAGAAGCCCCGAGGTGTGATTTCCCTATTGGGTAAAAGTTAAGGCAAATGAATCGTTGTCACTGATGAATGTAGCGCAGCAGTGCTGTTTGGTGGTGTTACGGCTTTTAGTCTCAATCCTCGCAACTGCGGCGTTATACCCTGTTGTTTTCTTTGCAATCAATATTTCCAAACCCCGTCATAATAGACCCACTCGTCATCATGCACACTGGATCGTCCACGTCTCATCTCCAATCCAATTACATTGCATACGTCATTATTGTACCCCGCCGTGAGTCCATCACTTTGTGTCTGAGCGAGGAGGGAGCGAAGGCCTCTGTGTCGCTGGACCTTTGCCAACACAAACACAATGGGCTTTCGTTAAAGGAACACGCCCATATTTTGGGAAATGAACTTACCGTTTTCTCCAGAGTCAAACAAGAAGATAGATAGCAATTTCCTCTCTGTGTGCATTCAGTAGAAAGCTATCCGGCAGTAAGCTAGCCTAGTTTAGCACAAAGGATTGGAAGCAGATACAGACCACTAGCCTAGCAGCTGTTGGGCCAAAAACGCCTCTCCTGGAGTTTTAAGCTAAGCTAGCTGATCCGTATCCGCTTCCATTCATTTGTGTTAAGCTAGGTTAGCTTGCAGCCAGATAGCCTTCTACAGAACGCAGAGAGGGGAAATTGCTATCTATCTTCTGAAGACCGTAAGCACATGTTCCGTTAGCGTGTTCATTTAAGGATACTTAATGAGCTCACTCTCTACCTGCAGATGGTTCTGAGCCTGGGGGAAACAGGAAGCATACCACAGAATATACTGTTTCAGCACCTTTCCATTGCAGTGCACCACTACTAGACATGGATTTGAAGTGATGTTCTTCTGCCGATCTGTGTGGTTTTGTTGGGAGATGGACCAATAGGCTGACGACGATGTGTGTATAAGGCATATTGTAAGGATTGCGCTCGGCTTCCTTTTGTTGGTGCCTGAAAGTGATGGTGTGGCACTTGGTGCTAATTGGACTGTACAGAGACCAGGCTGAATAAGGGACTTATATAGGAGTGAATAGGCTGAACCAAGATGGCTACCAGAATGAGCCGCATTCTGCCTAGTTGATTGACAATCTAAATGCAGCCATAATGGGAGGAGATGGAGCTCCAGCTTCAGGGTTTCGCTTTTCCTCTCTCTCTGTTTTAATTAGTCACACTGAAACCTGCAGTAACTAGAGACAAGTCTTAAATACATTTAATTGCTACATAATAGCCGGTATAATACAATCGAGGGTCAATTAGGATGGATATTCGTCGCTGGCTGGCATAATAATTCTGTGGTTTATCTGGCGTCGTCCCGTGAGTCTCTCTCCTTCTCTCTCTTTCTCCCCCTCCGGTCGTGGTGTGTCAGGCTGCCAAGGGATTCCACTCCAGGGCACGGGGGCACAGATGTGCTCCAGAGTGCAGCATATGGGGCCCGGGTCCCATCAAAAACATCGCTCCAGAGCCGTACTGTCTCCCTGTCTCCCCGTTCACTGCAGAAACGTCCCAATTAGGATTAATTACTCTGTCTTTTCCTCGCCGCGGTGTGATTTGCATGCATATGCCTTCCCCCGGTGTTTGCCGGGGTAGCAGCAGAAGCTCAGTGGTTTTGCATGTAGCAGAGTCACAAGCTCACTCTACTGTACATACTGTAGTGATTCACAGTCTTCTTATTGGCTTGGTTTTGGTGGATGTTCCCGTGTTGATTCTTCGAAGGAGCTGTTCTCCAGACGTGTCTGCTCATGATGTTGATTGCATACCACGCCACGCCAAACTATAGGCGTACCTGGCTGAAATCAGCTCGACGACTGTCAGAGCTGTCACGCGTTTCATTACCCCCGTGTCGAGTCAAAGGCGTATTTATATTTATGCCATGAGCCTTCGCGGCGCTTGGGAACGCTGGTAGGAAGGAACCATTATTTATTGAAGGGACGGTGACAGACAATGTACCTGAGGAAGTTTAACAAGTACAAAAATAAAATAATAATGTCCTGTCAAACATTTATGGCACAGGGAAAACAAGGGAGAGGTGTATATAGATATGTTCATGACATCATGGGTTGAGGCTGGGGGGGGGGGGCTGTTGTTACAGGATATGAGGGGGGGGGTCAGAGGAAGAACTGTGTATTGTGTCGAGGTGGAAGTGCTTATCATCCGATTGCCCCGAGGTGTTCTCATGATGAGCAACAGGCTCACAATGACCGCGCCCCCCACCCCCCCACCCCCCCCGGAATGTTCTAACCTCGTATCTGTTACCACGACACAGCCACGCTATAGGGTTTCATCATTCCATATGCGATATTCCCCCTATTTGAAGAAAAAAATAAAACACACACAAAAAAACAACAACGAATTGACAACTCGTACAAAAATTACTGCTGACGTGAAAAACACAGATCATCATAAGTGAAGCGCGTATAAATGATGCACGTATAAGTGAGGCATGTATAAGTGAAGCACGTATAACTGAAGCACGTATAAGTGAAGCACGTATAACTGAAGCACGTATAAGTGAAGCACGTATAACTGAAGCACGTATTAGTGAATCACGTATAAGTGAAGCACATATAGGGGAATGCAATGCAGACAAACAGCTGCATACAGTGCGACCATTTCACTCACATTTTCCCATTCATTTTTGGACACATCACACACCATCGGTGTGTGTACTGTACGTGTGCTGTCATAGCTCCACCTACAGGCCTAATGGAGAACACCAGGAGAACACCAGGATGTGAATGGAGGGTGAATGTGAGGTATATCGTGTAAATACGTTTTGATTGATCGCAAGACTACACTGTAAAAAAAAAAATATTAGTTACCAGAACTTAAAAATATTGAGTTCAGTTACTGTGCATTAAGGTTCAGTTTTCAATCCATAATAAGTTAACAGAAAAATAAGTACACAACCACATTATTTCAACCTAATAAAACTATGTTTATTGTCATTGTTTTAAGAACACAAGTTGACTTGGTAATACTCACATTTTGAGTAAAAAAATTGCTTTTAACATGTGCAATGTTCAATGAAATAGAAAAATAAATAATAAAATGTGTTGATTAATCCCACTGGTCACAATGGTGACCGTAATAATGTTTTTGTTATAAGGCTCTGCAAATGTTACTGAATGATGTAGCAATGTATTTCCAGCTAAATTGAAATAATAAACAAATAAAGGGTCTCAATTAAATATGTGGTAGTCAAAAGAACCTGTGGGAGGATTTCAACAAGATAAATGCGACAACAGTGCAAAATATTTCACTATAATATAAAAAAAAAAAAAAAAGATTATAATATTCTTTTATTTTCTTTATTTTTTTAATGCTGCCCCCTGTGCCTATGCAAATGCCCCTGCGTGCCTATGCAGGCACGCGTGCCTAGGGTTGCCTACCCCTGGTCTACAGGTATGTGTGTTATTGTGTAATGTGTTATTGTGTTTGAGATAAAGATCAGCCAATGTGTTGCTAATTGCCAGGTATTTATTTCAATGCTAGTGGCCCATAGGCTTCAGATAAGTTGTGTTGTTTGTGTGGAGAGTCTACTGGTAATGAAGAAATAATGCAGATGGGATGTGCACTCCCAAATCCATCATTACTGAATATGCTGGTGTAAATTAGCAAATGAGGACAAGAGGAAAATAATATGCTGCTTCAATTATTGATACAATCTCTAAGTATACAATTATAAGGCAAATGGAGCTCTGTGTTTGCGGGGTGCATGGTAGAGCAGAGTCCCCTGAACGCCATAATGGAGGACATTCATCACGTCATGTGGGTTTCTCCAAGAGTCCACAGTGCAACGTGCACAGAGCAGTGTTCTTCCGTGGTCAGAGTCAGCCGGCTGTACTGTGGAGGCCTTCTAGCCATTACTGTCCTGTATTTGGCAACCGACTAACGTTAGCTACCTAGCTAACAACATCCGGGCGATCTGGCAGTCCTTACATCAGCATTTTCTCCATACAAGGTTTGTACGTTTTCCCTGGGTTCCTTGCTCGGATATGAGTGGTCAGTGCTCAACCAATGCAAAACGCTAGGGCAGGGGTGGCCAACCCGCGGCTCGCGAGCCGCATGCGGCTCTTTGCCCGTCAATGTGCGGCTCTTCCATCCATAAAAAAAAATAAAAAAAAATAGACCTGAAAAATCTAAGCAAATGAATAAAGTGAAGATGATTAAACAGAAGGTTTTGTAGATACAGTACTGAATTCTGCCATCTTTTTTATAATGTAAATTTCTCCACCATTTTTCATCATATTGCAACACCGTTTTTTGCAAGACGTTCACAGAAAGGTAGAGAAACTAACTGCGTTCTGTTTTATGGCAATAACGTTCAGGTTTGTGGGAGATAATCCCAAAAAATAAGAGAAATTAAAAAGTAAATCCAGAAGTCAGATGATTGACAGGGGCTGGTGTGAGCTGGGTAGGGTAGTTTTTCGAAATTTGAAAGCCCTGAGTCTCTTCCTTCAAAAGACTACACTCACTTTTGGCTGTGCCACTTCCTCCTGTCAATATGCGCCGGTTTCCGACTCAATGCCCTGAGATTTCTATAATCTTATATTTCACTAATAACAGTTAAAATAATTGGTAAACAAACATAATGCTGAAAATATACACTTTTACTGTATATCTCGGGCTTAAGAGGTTAACCCTGTGAGGCCCAAATTAAAAAGAAATTAGCAACTTCAGAGGCCAGAGGGTGGGACATATAAACACATTTACTATCAAATAGCATTGTGAGGCTGAACAACAGGACCAATTGACTATATGTGCTTAAAGGGGAACTATCTTATAAATGGCTTTTTTCAGTGTTTACCATTGTTTCTTAGCTATGTGGACTTATATTAATAGGATATATGTCTCTAATTCTCATATTGGCGAATTCTTCCAATTCTCCTCTCACAATATTCACCCTCACTGAACTGAGTCATCTGAAAATGTGCATATCTGTGATGTCAGAGATTTCTCAGCTGCATAATAATGTGGCAGTTGATGTGGCAGTTGGCACCAGGCCACACAGTGGTTGGAGCCCAGCCTCAAAACGGCTTAAGATCTTGAGGTAGAAAAATGCGGTTTTTAGTACTTGATTAGAAATACAAAACAATGCATTTTTTTTGAAAAAAACCTAGGTGTTCCATAGACTCACAGGAATTGTGTAAAAGTGCCCAAATAGTGAAAGAAATAGTAAAATAGTTCCCCTTTAACATTTTTTAAATAAACATTATTTTTTTAAATGGCTAAAAGTGATTTTGTAATTTTGCAACCGTGGGTCTCACAGGGTACTTTTAACCCTGTGAGGCTCAAATAAAAAAGACATTAGCAACTTCAGAGGCCAGAGGGTGAGACCTACTGTATAAACACATGAAGGGTGCCGTGACTGAAAAAAAAGGTTGAGAAACGCTGGTATATGGTGTGGCTCTTTGTGGTACCACAGTCATTTTTTTGTGGCTCTTAGTCTCTGACTGGTTGGCCACCCCTGCGCTAGGGGGAAGCGGTATGTTTTTATCAAAGATAGAAGGGTAGTGGCTAGAAGGCATCCGCATTACAGCAAGCTGTGAGGAAAGGGGTTCTTGCGGAGCCCAATAGCGAACACAGGAGGAGAGAGAATGGAGCGGTTTAGGGTGTTTTTTTTTAATCTTTTTCCCCCTCCTTTTTCCTCCGATTTTCTCCCATCCCAATGTTAGTCGTTATGCCAATTCCCAATCCCCTTCCTGGTCGCTGCGCACTTACCCCCCACAGTCGGTCTGGGAGAGTGGAGGCTATCACGTGCTTCCTCCGACACACGTCTAGCCAATCAACCGCTTCTTTTCACCTGGCAGCGAGGACTCTTATTGAGAGGGTGTAACGTGTGGAAGGATCACACTACCCGCCTTAGATCCTATCCGCGCTGAGCAGGCGCCCCGACCGAACTGTAGGAGTCGCTGTTTACAACGACCCGGACCCACCCCGCCAGCTTTCCCATCCTCTAATACTGCCAATTGTATTAGTGTGAACGGTGACAACGCCGGGAGCTGGATTCGAACAGGCGAATCCAGCGTCTCCAGCGTTGGTGACGAACGCAATCTCCGCTACGCCACCTGACTGCCCTCGGTTTAGGGTGTTTTAATAGTTTTCCCCAAACAGACAAGTATCACATGTAGGAATGTATAACAGACGGGGATGAATGTTCTTGGGGGGGTAGCACAGGTGTACTCCTTGTGCAGTACGAGATGGTCCTTGAGCAGGTGTACTCCTCGTGCAGTGCGGGAGGATGGTAGACACCGGCTGTGTCGGGGTTGAGAACAGGACCTCCGTAGTCAAGCACCAGGGGTCCAGACGGGCACGCTGGAGCGGAGGTCCTTGGGCACAAGAGAGGGAGGTTAGGACAGGGAATAATACAAGAGCGGGTCAGCAGGGCTTCAGGTCGAGACGTCGTACCTGGGTTTGCAGTTTAACACTGCAACGCCGGATGACAGGCTCTGCCAGATGATATAGAGCCTGCTTGATGAGGTAATCCCTTTCAGCCGCGCTGATTGATCCTCATCAGGCAGGCTCGGGCCCCGATCGTGACACAAGCTGCCTGTGACCACAGAAGAAAAATAGCTCTATGTTGCATTGTGGTCCCCCCACATGACATCACATGACCCACATGACATCACAACAGCTTTATGAATGTCCTCCACTAAGGTCCGGCGGTCAAGCGCCGCTCGCTAATAAACCCCTGCTGATCTGCGCTGAACAGAACTGTCAATAGAGGTGCTGGCAACTATGCAACATTTGTACTTTATTTACACCAACGCACTGTAAACGGAGATACAGCAGCCCCCGCTGCCCGTGTTGTTGGCAGCTGTGGACTGTGGTGGGATGACGACGGGGACAAGTGAGCCGGTTTAGTCATGCAGCCCTTCTAAAGCCCCTGTCCCGTCACAAGCCCCTGTCCCGTCACAAGCTTCTGTCCCCGTCACAAGCCCCTGTCCCGTCACAAGCCCCTGTCCCCGTCACAAGCCCCTGTCCCCGTCACAAGACTCTGTCCCATCACAAGCCCCTGTCCCGTCACAAGCCCCTGTCCCCGTCACAAGACCCTGTCCCATCACAAGCCCCTGTCCCCGTCACAAGACCCTGTCCCGTCACAAGCCCCTGTCCCCGTCACAAGACCCTGTCCCATCACAGGCCCCTGTCCCCGTCACAAGACCCTGTCCCGTCACAAGCCCCTGTCCCCGTCACAAGACCCTGTCCTGTCACAAGCCCCTGTCCCGTCACAAGACCCTGTCCTGTCACAAGCCCCTGTCCCCGTCACAAGCCCCTGTCCCCGTCACAAGCCCCTGTCCCGTCACAAGCTTCTCTCCCGTCACAAGCCCCTGTCCTGTCACAAGTCCCTGTCCCCGTCACAAGCCCCTGTCCCCGTCACAAGCCCCTGTCCCCGTCACAAGCCCCTGTCCCGTCACAAGCTTCTCTCCCAGCACAAGCTTCTCTCCCGTCACAAGCTTCTGCAAACAATAACCCAGCGGGCCGGGGAGGAGACAGATTACACCCAGCAAGCCGTCTTTAAACCGTTAAATAATCAAACAGAGAACGGTGTGTCTGTGCCAGCGGTGAGAGGCGGTGCCCCGCTGGGTGCTTTGGCCAGACGAACACGGGGTGCTAAAGGCGACCGCTGTTGACCGGGGGGAACAGACGTCTAGGGAGGGGGGAGGGAGGATTTGAGAGGGCCAGAGTTCGCCCTGAAGGCTATGCTGCTGCTGTTGCTCATAGAGGTGGCCCAGTGACACTGCATTATAGTGAATAGACGTGGTTCCTTCCTTGGCTGAAGTCATGTGTTAACGCTAGCTGAGTAATGGTCTGAGCCTTGAGCCTGTTGGAGCGAACGCACCATGGTTTCAAATTCCTTGGCGGCATACCGGGGCCAGAGGGCCAGGGGGACTCGCTGGGTGTCAGAGGAGGGTGAGCCGAGTTCCATGTCCCTCTCAGGGACTGGCCCAGTGACCAGGCAGGCGTCCAGCAAGCTGTCCAGTCACCCTGTCAAGCAGACAGATGAACAAAGTGTTTGTGAAAGGACCTCAGCAGGGGCTGTTCTGCACCTGGGGTCCAGAAAACCTATTTCTTTTCCTCCATGCTTTTTCAACAACTCTCTCTCTCTTTCTTCCTGGTCCCCTTTTTCATCGAGGGGGGGAGGCGGTGGGATAACACACATTGAAAAAGAAAACATTTCCTACCGGTTAGCCTTAAGACGGCCATTGTTTTTATCTGCCTCCTGTTGGAGCACTGATTAATAGCCAGTTGATAATGTTCCGCTCTGGAGTCCGAGTCTGCTTCCTGACCTGAGAACAGTTATATTTATATGCTGCAATGTCTGTTTGTGTTGTTGAAAAATGCATCGT
Organism: Notolepis coatsorum; assembly: GCF_963971535.1. Lineage (NCBI taxonomy): Eukaryota > Metazoa > Chordata > Actinopteri > Aulopiformes > Paralepididae > Notolepis > Notolepis coatsorum. Next base: position 68,476 of record NW_028171467.1, read on the forward strand.
GATATTTTTGTCAGCTAGTGACCAAGGGAATATGGAAAATCCATGATATTACCATCAGTACCATGGTTTGAAATATATTATACCATGGTATTATTAAGTAAAAAGAAAAGTGCTACCAGGGTGATATATAACTTGGTAACCATCGTCAATTATTTATACAATGGCAGGTACCGTGGTAAAACTGAAATGACCATCATACTACCATGATACTCTTTCATAAGGAGGGTGAAAACGTGAAGTGAAGACCGTCGAGAGGAACCGTAAGTCTCAACGCTAGTCTCAGTCCAACACGATTGCCATCGTGGCTATAGGCAGAAACATATATATTTAGCCATGCTTTGATTGACCAGGATACACGAGAGTTCAGAGGTCAGGAATTTATGTCCCTCATGATTATAAGTCAATGGCAGTTGGAGAGAATGGGGAGCATTTAGACCTTGCCTCTTTGGGGATGGCTCCATCTTGTAAAAACACTGGCCCCGTAGGAATGTGTAGATTAATCATTTGACCTACTCAACCTCAGGGACTAAACAGGAACTTTCCTTATGGTGACTGCTGATGAGTGAAATGGTACATTTTTTCCCCTCTTTGCGTCCCGCCTTACACTGTTAAACAAGTCAGTGGCTAACTACACAGATAATAGGAAAAACATGTGATTCATAATATAGACGATTTCGGTCTAAAGTTCGATGAGTTGCTAGGCGACAACGGCCGACTTCCTGTCGGGTTTGTCTAATCTCGAAACATTGTTACGATGAACAATTACACAGTTATGATAAATAACACAACTCCCGTTCCCTATCCTGAAGTTCAAAGTGTTCGCCACGACATATTTTCCCATCAACGCTGTGGTCAGTTGGTCAAGACACAACATTATTACTTGGTTGTAGAGACAGCTGGAACTCAGCCGTAGTCAGTTCTAGAATGCAGCGTCTGTGTTTGTTACTGTTTTTCAATATAAAACCAAGAAAAGCTATGTACAGTATGATGAACTATTACAGTGTGATATTTTCCGATTCCTCAACAATGGGGAATGTTGGCCGTACTTACTGTAGCTATTATATTATTATAATATATTATTATTATTATAGGCTCTGCTCTAAAGGAAGTCGTTCAAATACCTGGTGAATAAAGTGAGGA
>NW_028171467.1:74615-103079 GCF_963971535.1 Notolepis coatsorum
GGGGAATTTGCAGAGCAAGTTTGCTATAAGGCGGGGAGTGGGGGTGTCAGCTCCAGCATTACGTTTCATTGGACTTACGGTTAGCTTACTGGCTGTGATATAAGCATGATCATAAGCAGGCCTACGGTATACATGATCTGTCAGCCAAAGGGCAGAAAGGGGATCCGTAGGTCAAGAGACCAAAATGTTTAGTCACAGGGTGTAAAATAGTTGTCCTTTCGAATGATGATTTCCATTTTTGTAGACTTTATTTTTTAGACTTTATGCAAATGTTGTCTCCAATGCGTGAGTGTGTCTGCGTTTGTTTATTACATGCAGCCGGCTGCTCCATCACCTTTCCCTCCAAAAATAATAAAGTCTTAATTTATCGAACATGCGTCTACTTCCTTCCTCAATCTTATACACACAAAATGCCAACTTTGATTAGAACAAGAGCGTGATTATTGTGCGTGATAAAAAAAAGTCCTGTGGTAATCTCTGTTGTATGGTTGCAATCTTTTGCGTAAAAAGACCATCTGTGTTTCAATTATTATTATTATACTGGTGAGATTAAAAATAAAGGTTTTGTGTATCATAGGCCGTGACAACAGCCCTAGTGAAGTGATCCACTCTATACCCGTGGCACGCACACTGTATTACCACTGATACTCTGCCCGGGCAGTTCAAATACACACGGCCCAAAGCAAATATTGCCCTTTAAAATCCAACAGGCACTTGATTATTTTCCTTTCAAATGAAGCTCCATTACTTGTACGGGCCCATCCACTTGCGTCCATGATCTGCTCCCCTCGCAGAGCACACGTATGTCCCCGGACCACACATAGAGAGAGCGTGACGGAGTGGCCAATCATAGTGGCTTACAATTTAGAAAATGCTTCTACGTCTAATTTTGACAAATTTGCTCAATAATTATACGGAAGGAGTTATTGAGAGCATATTGAAAGAGGCAGGTCATCTGTGGCCCTTTAAAAGTCATTGTGCTTCAACAACCTCATTGTTTACGTTTCCATTTAAAGGGTCATAGCAGACTTTTTGACATGTGTGTTCCAAAAAAAATCAAGGCGCCCATATTTCTTTCATAATCCTTTACCATTACTGAAACATTTTAGAAGTTACTTTCTGCCGATTCACTGCTGCTGAAAGTCACCACATCTAAACATCATGCTAACATCTGACTAATAATACATCATGCTAACATCTGACTAAAACACCATGCTAACATCTGACTAAAACACCATGCTAACATCTGACTAAAACACCAGGCTAACATCTGACTAAAACACCATGCTAACATCTGACTAATAATACATCATGCTAACATCTGACTAAAACACCATGCTAACATCTGACTAATAATACATCATGCTAACATCTGACTAAAACACCATGCTAACATCTGACTAATAATACATCATGCTAACATCTGACTAAAACACCAGGCTAACATCTGACTAATAATACATCATGCTAACATCTGACTAATAATACATCATGCTAACATCTGACTAAAACACCATGCTAACATCTGACTAATAATACATCATGCTAACATCTGACTAAAACACCATGCTAACATCTGACTAATAATACATCATGCTAACATCTGACTAAAACACCATGCTAACATCTGACTAATAATACATCATGCTAACATCTGACTAAAACACCATGCTAACATCTGAATAAAACACCATGCTGCTAACATCTGACTGAACACCATGCTGCTAACATCTGACTGAACACCATGCTAACATCTGACTAATACATCATGCTAACATCTGACTAAAACACCATGCTAACATCTGACTGCACACCATGCTAACATCTGACTAACATGCCAACATTTGAGGTGCATTTTAGTATTTTGCCCCTGAAAATGTGCATTATTGTGCTAATATGGTGCCTAAAATGGAAGAGGATGAATTCATGTGGTCCACTATGATACAGAATATGCTGAGTTTGTGCAGCTCCCGCCACTCAGATGCTCTGGACTAATGCCTACATTGCAGCATGAGCTACAGTAGGAGTCAGTAAGGGATGTGGGCTTGTGTAGGGTCCAGCCAAAAAGGGCATTGTTTGTATCAAGGTAAGAATGACTTGGAACCCACATGTCAAAAAGACTGGTATGGTCCTTTAAGCTTATTGTATTATCATTGTGTCATTATTACGACATTACACCATTTCAGAAGCTGCTAGCATAACATTTGCTGCTTCAGAGTTCTGAAGTTATGGTGTGGTGTGGATGGTTGTTTCAATCCCACAATTATTTGCACCAGGTCATTTAAAAATAATTAAAAGCAACAATATACTGGCCACTAAAGCAGCATGTGTGTTTTTTTTGGCGGGCAAAACCATATATCATACTGATTGCACAGCTAGCAAGTGAAATTGAGTGAACAATAAAAAAAATTCCACGGGGATCAATTCTGGGCCCTGTCTGATTAACCATTTATATTATTAATATTAATACTATTGTCTCATCTCTCAAAAGCAAGTTCATATTTATGTGTGGATGATCTATTGTCTTGCTGATTCTGTGAAACTACTGTAGCCACTGAAAATCTGCAACTCTCTTGATTTACAAGAGGCAGATATTGTTAGGGTATAGTGTTAACTTGAGCCCACGAGCAGAACACAGGGAGAGGAGAATGGAGAATGGTTGTTTATTCCACAGGTACCATGCAGACCCCCCCCCCCCCAAAAAAAGATTTTTTTTTATTTAATTTTTTTGTATTTTTTTTTTTTTTGTAATGTTTTTTTTCTGGCTTTTGCCTCTTCATAGTTCTCTAACGTTAGTCTTTCTTTCCTCAACGCTCAATTCTATAAACACTTGACCGATACCCATCAATGCACAGCGCTCTAGCATGTTCTGACTGTGAACACCTAAAGCTGAGGCTCAGACCGACCGACCGTTTTAGATTTTTGGCTCATTTTCCCTTATGTTAGAATTTTTTTTATGTAAAAATAATGGTTGCAGATATAGAGGGGGCGCCAAAACTGCACAGAGAAAAAAAAATTAACCGAGACCGAGCGGCAGGCAGTCCCGGGCACGTGAATACTTTCCCCAAGGCAGTTGTCCTTCCGCGTTCGGTTTGCGCGCCCTGATTGGCCTCTCGGCGCCCAATCGCGTTAGCCCTACTATCGCCTAACAACTACTCGCTCAATATACTACTATCACTCAACTCGCTATTCATATCAATCGACATCACATCAATATAAATAACGTATTGTTTTCATCTCTCTATATTAACGTAACGCGCTATTCATATCAATCGACATCAATATAAATAATGTAGTTTTCATCTCTCTATATTAATGTAACACGCTATTCATATCAATCGACATCACATCAATAGTTAGTATGTTGATGCACGGCGGTAGCAGTATAGCGATGCACGGCGGTAGTAGTTAGTGTATTGATGTGCTAGTTAGTTAGTATATTGATGCACGGCGGTAGCGAGTTAGTTGATAGTTAGTAGTATATTGATGCAGGTAGGTAGCTGATGTGATGGACTTGTGGAACTGAGAGATGTTCTGAAAGTTAGGAGCGAGCGTTAGGAGTAACGCGAGTGGGCGTTGAGAGAAGCGTCAGTGGCCAATCAGGCCGCGTAAACGGAACGCGGAAGGACAACTGCCTTGGGGAAAGTATTTTTTTTTTATCCAAAGCGACTTACAAGTTCTGTACGACAAGCCATCAGGAAGGGCACAACTCTATCAGCTGAGCAACAATGTTCATCAAAGTGTTGAGTGCTACAGTGTAGGTTAGTTTATTAGGACAAGTGCATGACAGTACGGTTAGTTAGGGTTAGATTTTTTTATTGTTTTTTTTTTTTTTTTTTCAGATAATGGTTGAAGAAGTGCGTCTTTAGTCGACGGCGAAAGATTGGACGTGATTCGGCTGTCCTAACTGGGGTGGGTAGTTCATTCCACCATTGTGGGGCAAGGACTGAGAATAGGCGACTTCTCTTTGATGACCCTCCCGGAGCTTGGATAGGAGTAGGTCTGAGGCGGCCAGAAGATGCAGAGCGTAGGGGTCTTGAGGGTGTGTAGTTAGAGACCATTGACCGGAGGTAGGCGGGAGCGGTTCCCTTTGCCGCACGGTATGCTAGGTCGAGGGCCTTGAAGCGGATTCGTGCAGCAATGGGGAGCCAGTGCAGGTCCCTAAGAAGTGGGGTGACATGGGCCGACTTCGGTAGGTTTGAGATCAGGCGGGCCGCTGCGTTCTGAATGAGTTGAAGAGGCTTAGTGGCAGTGGCCGGGAGGCCAGCGAGCAGTGCATTGCAGTAGTCGAGGCGGGAGATGACTGTTGATTGGACGAGGAGTTGGGTGGCTTCTTTTGTCAGGAAGGGGCGTATCCTTCTGACGTTGCTCAGGAGGAATCGGCAGGTTGGCGAGTGGCAGGAACCGCAGGGCTCATATCAGCGCCGGTGATGACCTGACGAGTCTCAGGTGTGCAGATAGGACTTGGCTGACAGCGTGTGGAAACTGCGACAGGAACCTGCGGCTGCCCATATAAGGGCTGTGGAAGTAGTAGGTGAGTTGTGATTGTAACAGATATTAGCAGTGTTGGGCAGTAACATGTTACTTAGTTACTAAGTTACTAGATACTTAGTAACACGTTATTGTAATTGTATTACTTTCCCAGTAATGATGAGTAATGTCAGGCTTTACAATTTCCAAAATAGCAATTATATTACAGTTACTAATCCAAGTAACTCTGTGTTCTTTGCCAGAATGCAATGTTTTTTTTTTGTCCTCATAAAATGTTACATTATGTTTATATGTGGCCCTCTGTAGATGCCGTGTGTGGGCAAGCCGGGCAGGTCAGAGGTCGCGTCGGCTACTAGCCAAAAAGCAGCATGGAGGGTGAAGAAGAGAGGTAACATTACGCGTTCAATTGCTGTCTGTAAACTATGTGGGGGGGGGGGGGGGGCAAAAAGACAGTTTCACATGTTCAGGAATCTGGAGGAGGATTTTTGTAAATTTGTTAATACAAATTTGTTGCCAAGATAGTTACAACGGTACTTACGAACATGTTCAAGAATGAGGACCAATGTCTTGCTGCCACAGAGAAAGACGTTTGCTGGCTACCGAGAGAGAGAGATAATGTGGTGATGGAAGCTAATGTGAAGGCCACACACCGAGAGATAGACTTTGTTTCCACCACACCTGATGTTCCAGATGGCTAAACCGGTTCTACATTACTTTGTCAGGGGGGGGGGGGGGGGGGGGGTAACTTGTAACTTAACTGATTACCTTATCAGTAATCAGTCATTTTGATTACTTTTTAAAGGAGTAATCAGTAATGACTATGAGTAACTAATTACACTTCCTGAGTAACTTGCCTAACACTGCTTATTAGTCTCAAATTTGTGCTATATGCTAGTAAAACAAAACTAGTCTACAATGACCTTGGTATTTGGCTTGATACGTGATTTACATTTAAATACCATGGGAGCGTTCTTGCCAGTAACTTGCAGCAAAAGATTGGATTTTTGTATAGAAATAGAGCCAGCTTCCCAGTGATGAGCAGAACAAGGGTTGTTGAAGCAGTTCTCCTGTCTGTTGACGGAGATGTGATTTATAGACATGCAGCAGCTTCTGCTCTTTAACCCTGAGACTCCGTATATCATTCAGCCATCAGATTTATCACCGGCGGTGATAGTTATAATACTCACCATTGTGTCCTGTGAAGAGATGACATTTGTTTCTATATAAAGCTAATACTGGAGAATGTCCGAATTATATAATAAAATTATTGGAATGGACCTAGAGCTTGGTAGATCTGCCTTTGGCTCCTGTGCTCCTGAATCGAGGAACACCCTGCTGCCCGGTACATTGAAGTGAGGTGCACTAGTGTCCATGGGTCCATTTAGAGCACTTGTGACTAGGGATGGGAATTGATAGGATTTTATCGATACGATTCCATTATCGATTCTGCTTATCGATTCGATTCTTTATCGATTCCCTTATCGATACCTGATCAATTTATAATTTAAATAAATAAATTGAAAATGCAACAGAACTACATTTAGTCATTTAGCTGACGCTTTTATCCAAAGCGACTTACAAGTTCTGTACGACAAGCCATCAGGAAGGGCACAACTCTATCAGCTGAGCAACAATGTTCATCAAAGTGTTGAGTGCTAAAGTGTAGGTTAGTTTATTAGGACAAGTGCATGACAGTACGGTTAGTTAGGGTTAGATATATATTTTTTTATTCAGATAATGGTTGAAGAAGTGCGTCTTTAGTCGACGGCGAAAGATTGGATGGGTTTCGGCTGTCCTAACTGGGGTGGGTAGTTCATTCCACCATTGTGGGGCAAGGACTGAGAATAGGCGACTTCTCTTTGATGACCCTCCCGGAGCTCGGATAGGAGTAGGTCTGAGGCGGCCAGAAGATGCAGAGCGTAGGGGTCTAAGCTGGTTAGAATAACATGCAACTTGACATTTCTGATTGTCATTTATTGTTGAGCCCCCATGTCAGAAAAATACAAAAACTGTAAAAAATAAAACATTAACTATAGCCTACACTTAAATAAAATAATGTATTTGAGATTCTCTTAAAATGTATTTATTTTTTTATTCTTAAACTAATTTAATCTATTGAATAACAGGTTGTTATTCCTCTGACTTCTGTCTCTCACTCACACACTCTCTCTCTCACACACACACACACACACACACACACACACACACACACACACACACACAGAGAGAGAGAGCTCCCCGGGCCCCTGTCCTATAAGGTATTGGCTTGTGTTGCTACACGGACACATTTGTATGTTGCACCACTGTACTTCCTGGCTTACAGTCTTGTAAACAAACATTCCGTCTCTCATTATATGTGAACTAAAGAGTACAAGGTTTACACAACAGCCCCCACCTGCTGTTTTATTGTATTTGTACCTGTACTATCCGCTGTCAGCTGTTTATCTCTCTTTGTGAGCTTGATTAAATAGCGTTAGCTCACGTTAGCTCCGCGGCTAATTTTAGCTCAGCCTGATCTAAATCAATGACTAGGTTCTAAAGCATTCAAGTAGTTTTCACTGCACATAGAAGTAGCCAAACAGCAGGAGCATTTCGGGAGCATATTACCAAAACCCAGGCAATTTCGAGCCATTAAGGAATCAAATAGAGTCTGCCATGGCTACATGCTAACGGCTAACATTATTGCGCAACTGTAGGCAGCGATAAGGGAATCGAAAGTCACGGGAGCCACACGGTTCCAGGCATCGGCCAATTAGGAACCGGTTCCCGTTGGGAACCGGTTTTCGATTCCCATCCCTACTTGTGACCAAGCAGGTCACCACAATCTGTAATTATAAAAAAAATTGTGTTGTGAGTGTTTTATGGGATTAAATTCTTCTATTTTGTTCGTACAGTTGTTTTTTTCCACTTTTTCTCCTTCTTTTTCTGTTTTTTTCCCATCCCAATTTAGTCGTGCCAATTCCCCCCCTCCCCTGTCTTGATCGTTGCTCGCATGTGCCCCCCACTGGTCGGTCGTAGGGAGGGTTGAAGAATCTATCCCATGTCCCCTCCGATACATGCGGAGTCAGCCAGCCACTTCTTTTTCACCTGCCAGCGCGGACTCTCATTGGCGAGGTGTAACGTGTGGGAGGCTCACACTGACACTACCCTCGACATCTCCTGTCCTCGCTGTGAAGGCGCCCTGACCGACCTGTAGGAGTCGCTGTTTACAACGACCAGATTGCCACCCATCGACTCCCCTCCCGCTGACTCTGCCAATTGAGCCAGTATGACGGCCGGCCCAAGCCGGAGGCAACGCTGACAGCCGGATTCGATACCGGTGTCTCACGCGTTGGTGACGAGCGCTTAGACCGCTGTGCCACCCTGCCGCCTTTTTTTAGTACAGTTTTATAATAAAAAAAAGGTCTCTCTTCTTTGTAACTTTTTTCTTATTTAGTATAATATTATTGATGATGATTATGTGAATGTAAATACTCAACGACGCTGCTGAGTATTTAATGAGTATACTGTATACTCAATGCCTGTCCCTCACATTTCAGGCTTAAAGGAAAACTCCAACACTTTGGGAAATTAGCTTATTTGCCATCTACCCTGGAGTTAGACAAGAAGATACATACCTTTTTTCTTCTCTGTGCATGCAGTAGGAGTAGGAAGACACTCACCGTTAGCCTAGCTTAGCGTCAGTCACTGGAAGTAGGTTCCTCCATTAGCCTATAGTTCCCAACGTCTTCCTACTCCTACTGCATGCACAGAGAAGAAAAAGGTATGCATCTTCTTGTCTAACTGCAGGGTAGATGGCAAATAAGCTAATTTCCCAAAATGTTGGAGTGTTCCTTTAAATGTGGATTGAAAGAAAGTGTGCAGGTCCTCTAGGTATGTTGTATGTAGTAGCCTATGTCACACATACTGTACTGCGCTCCATGTACTGAACAGTACGCTCCGACATGATAACGAGTACGACGTACATACTTTGTGTTTGCGGTATATATATACACAATGAATTCGGAAACGGCTGACATCGTTCGCTTCCATTCCGTCACGTTCGACAGCCCCATTCAACACACTGTGTATATCTGTGTTTAGACGAGCGTGTCGGGTCATTTCCACAACTCCATGTTATAGCAGGAGAAGACAAACCCTTCAGGAGCCTCCCCTCTCTGCAGTGAAGGAATGTGGTTCCAGTCTCCAGCTTGTCTTGGCCGGGGCCCACGGCTTTCACGAGCTGATAAATATTTAGAGGATTTCATCCTCCTTTAATTTGGCCACAGCGAGGGCAAAATAGTGACGGTGAAAAATGCAGATTGGAAAGTTTTGACCGACCGCGAGCACGTAAGCACAGACTTAACGTCTGTTAAGACGTGACCTCGGGAGGTTAATCGCATACATTATGTCCCTGTGAGTTTATTCAGACATCAGATTCTGGGGGGGGGGGGGGGGAATCATTTCAAACCGGAATGCCCCCAGATTTAGATCAATGTGTGCGTATCATTATCCACGAAACACTCCCCTCGCGATCGTTAAGAACGGCCCGTATTGACCCGTCGGCGAGCACAATCTTATTAACTATGTATCATATTATTTCTCGTGAAAAAAAAAAGAAAAAAAAACCCCGACTGTTGAGACATCTGATTAGTGTTGTTGACGAACACAGGGGCCCGAGAGAGAGAGAGAGAGCCAGGAGCCACTGGAGCGTCCCAAGGTCAAGTTAACTTTCCCTGTCACCTCCTTAACGCGGGGTGAAAGCAGCAATACACTGTGTTTAATGGAGTGACACAAGGCATCGGCGCAGGTTGGGCGGGACGGGTTTGATCGCGCCCGCCGAGCCGGAAAGTTGGCGCTGAGCGGCGGGAGACGCACCAGGGAGGCGGGCCTCCGTTTCAATGTGCCGCCTGACAGGCAGGGTTTTGTGCGACGGGGCGCTAACGAGGCCTGGCGCGGGGTGACCCCGGAGAAGCCTGCCGACGAGCTAAACCCCCCCCCCCCCCCAACCAACCCCCACGTTTTAGGCATCAGGCGGGGCCCCTTCATCAGGGAGAGGCCCGTCCGTCTCTCTCTCCCTCTCCCGCGCTCCACTGTCTTTTGAGCTGCTGCGGACTCGTATTGTCGAAGGCCAAGTCCGTCGCACGTGTCAGATGGGCTTAACGACTCGATGTATCCATTTGGAAATGCGGGGGTAACGGCGGCGGTATGCTTGGAATGGGTGGAAGGGTTGGGGTGGGTGGGCGGGGGGAGGCGTGGCGGAGTGGTTGTGGTGGGGGGGGGGGGGGGTGGAAGAAGTGTCGTTCAGCTGTTGTGTTTTATTTCCCTTTTTTTTTGTAGCAGGGGTGGGGGTGGGGGCGGTGGGGCAGAGGAAGAAATGTAATTGTTTCCTCATGAGACAACCTGTTCGTGTTTTCCTTTTTCTTTCCCTCTAAAGAAAGGGCACAGATGTAACATCGACCGCGCCCCCAGAACTGTGTCATGTGGTGTACAATTTCTCAAGAGCATCTTGTACAAAATTAATCAAATTAAATAAAGGAAGGACTACATTTTCTTCCTGATGGGTGCAGTTAGGCAGGTGTGTGTGTGCGTGCGTGTGTGTGTGTGTGTGTGTGTGTGTGTGTGTGTGTGTGTGTGTGTGTGTGTGTGTGTGTGTGTGTGTGTGTGTGTGTGTGTGTGTGCGCGCGTGCGTGTGCGTGTGCGCGCGTGTGTGTGTGTGTGTGTGTGCGTGTGTGTGTGTGCGTGTGTGTGTGTGTGCGTGTGTGTGTGTGTGTGTGTAGCCCGAGTATATGTGCATGCAGCATAATAATATTACACAATGAGGTACGCGATTATCAAAAAATACCCCTCTCTAATAATAATAACTTCAGATAATCTCTCTCTGTAACTATACTCTCACTTGACGGGGCGCAATTAAGGGACTAATGCAGCATTGTCGGTTAGTTTACACACGTTGTGGGCAGGTTATCTGAAACTATAGTCTCACATTGCCACATATCTCCCTACTGCGTTTTAAATACTGCCTCTCTAAACACCAATTACTTCGCTAGCTCAATCTCAATGAAGGATTATAGATATCCGCTGAGCAGAATCATTTTACCTTCAGCTAAGTCTAGCTACAGCAGTGCCAGTTGATCCAGTATAGCTTGCTCTGTCGATATGGTGTCCGTTAGCTCAGCTGATGTGAGAAAGTCCTGGTTGTGCTACGATCGAGACTAATGATTCAGAGAGATCGTATTACTTGTTATGAAAGTAACCATTGTGTTATTCAAACCAGTAGGCCTTATCTACATGCTGCCATCGTAGGGCTCAAATACCACTAGCGGAATGGATTCACCCGGGTCATGGTGCGGTGCAAAGCAATAATAGTAGATATTGGAAAGGCATTGTGGGGGTGATTGTATTTCTGGTTTAATAACCTCCGATGTGTTTTACAAGGTTTAATATTGAGTTTGAATAAATACATCATAATTCCATATTATGTACGAGACCATTGTATTTCAGCCTCAGGGAAATCCTACAGTACCAAAAAGCGTGACCACATTACACCAGTCCTGGCTTCACTCCATTGGCTCCCCGTCCGTCTCCGTATTGATTTTAAATGACTGCCGACTGTTTTTAAAGCTCTGAATGGGCTGGCTCCATTGTACCTGGCTGAGCTCCTGCGTCACCACACCCCATCCAGTGCCCTGAGGTCTGCTGACCAGCTGCTGCTGGAGGTGCCTGCAGGACCAGGCTCAAAACCAGGGGGAACAGAGCCTTCGCTGCTGCAGCCCCTTCGCTCTGGAACAGCCCCCCCCCCACATTAGATCTGCCCAGAGCCTAGAGGCCTTTAAACCGCTGCTTAAAACACACCTGTTCTCCCTGGCCTTTGATCAGAGTTAGCCTGCCACCTGTCAACTACATTCGCTCTTACTCTGGACCTTTTGTATCTATTTTATTACTTCTTGTCTCTTTTTATATTGCACCTTGCTCTTGTTTCTTAGTGTACTATACTTATTTACTGTAATTTTGTGTACTTTATTTGTTACTGTACTGTACTGTACCCAACTCCTCGTCCAATCAACAGTCATCTCCCGCCTCGACTACTGCAATGCACTGCTCGCTGGCCTCCCGGCCACTGCCACTAAGCCTCTTCAACTCATTCAGAACGCAGCGGCCCGCCTGATCTCAAACCTACCGAAGTCGGCCCATGTCACCCCACTTCTTAGGGACCTGCACTGGCTCCCCATTGCTGCACGAATCCGCTTCAAGGCCCTCAACCTAGCATACCGTGCGGCAAAGGGAACCGCTCCCGCCTACCTCCGGTCAATGGTCTCTAACTACACACCCTCAAGACCCCTACGCTCTGCATCTTCTGGCCGCCTCAGACCTACTCCTATCCAAGCTCCGGGAGGGTCATCAAAGAGAAGTCGCCTATTCTCAGTCCTTGCCCCACAATGGTGGAATGAACTACCCACCCCAGTTAGGACAGCCGAATCACGTCCAATCTTTCGCCGTCGACTAAAGACGTACTTCTTCAACCATTATCTGAATTTAAAAAAAAAACAATAAAAAAAAAAAAAAAATCCAACCCTAACTAACCGTACTGTCATGCACTTGTCCTAATAAACTAACCTACACTGTAGCACTCAACACTTTGATGAACATTGTTGCTCAGCTGATAGAGTTGTGCCCTTCCTGATGGCTTGTCGTACAGAACTTGTAAGTCGCTTTGGATAAAAGCGTCAGCTAAATGACTAAATGTAAATGTAAATGTACGTGTTTTTTATTGTGTCCTAGCCCTTGTTAAAGGAAAACTCCAATATTTTGGGAAATTAGCTTATTTGGCATCTACCCTGGAGTTAGACAAGAAGATGCATACCTTTTTCTTCTCTGTGCATGCAGTAGGAGTAGGAAGACACGCACCATTAGCCTAGCTTAGCGTCAGTCACTGGAAGTAGGTTCCTCCATTAGCCTATAGTTCCAAACGTCTTCCTACTCCTACTGCCTAGACCTAGAAAAAGGTATGCATCTTCTTGTCTAACTCCAGGGTAGATGGCAAATAAGCTAATTTCCCAAAATGTTGGAGTTTTCCTTTAAAGCACGTTGGGTGGCTTATAGTCATTGTAAACGTGCTATATAAATAAAGCTGACTTGACTTGACTACTGAAGACCTAAAGACCTATACTGCGTGTCTGTGTCTAAACAGTCTTTGGCAGCACCTTGATGACCTCAGGAGCATCCGGAGGCCGACCGTGTTACCACGGTAACACAGGACTGTGTCGTCATCGGTCTTTATTCTCGGTTTTTCACCTGACCCTCAGATTTCTACGGAAGCCTAGAGGTACAGTACAAGCTCTTTTGAGTTTTACATTTTCTGAAAGAAAGGTTGATACCTTATAGAAAACCGGTCTTTGTGTGGATTTGACAGTCTGGAATGGTATTTAGGGGCTGTGGAAACATGTCATCCGTACTCCTTGCCACACTGCCAGGGGTTTGAAGTCTTCAGAGTAACGAGGCTAAACAAGCTGTTCAAAATCGCTTCCCCTCGATGATGTCACACTGGGTTGAATTAGCTTTGATTAATCAATAAGCTGTGCTGGAGCCAGGAACACTGCCTACCTAATGTACTGCCCAGTTTGTAAATGTTTTTGACTCTTGGGTGTGGGGTTGTCAGGCAGGGAAGGAGATTATTAAAGGGGAACTACGCCCAATTTCAGAATTTATACATGTTATATCTCTGGGCTAAGACAGTACAGAAATATTAGTGAAAATTAGCAACTCTTTCCCAAATCCAAAGTATAAAGTCTGAAGCTGCTCCATTGACAATGCATTGGGAATGAGTTATAGACCCGAATGTTCTGATTTCATATATGTACATTTTCTGTTTCAGAACCGATACCACTAATATAGAATAAAGCTCATTTTGATATATAATATTGATTGAACTGTCTTAGAGAGAAATAACATTTTATAATCTTTCATTTGAGTGGTGTTCCCCTTTAATGTAAAATGTGGTGTGCGTGCGTGCGTGCGTGTGTGTGTGTGGTACTCCTATCTAATTAACACTAGATTTAGACTAGTTATTTTGCAAACAATTTTACAAACGTACAAAAAGTAATATAAAACTGTTGAAAAGATGTTCCCTTTATTAATAACGTGGTTTAACCGTCAATGCCGACGCTCCAAACTGCGATGCTTTCTCTGCGCCCGAACAAGTAAAGTCTTGACGGAGCTTTTGGCTTCGCTAATGGAAGTCAGACAAAACATTGTCTCAGGTCGATAGCATCTGTTTGCAGTATGGTGCCGACGCAAATGGATATCCAGAGTGAGCGTGCGAGAGAGGGAGAGAGAGAGAGAGAGAGAGAGAGAGCTGATTCAAGTCAAGTGATAATGAATGTAAACACTGGTTTGCGATAAAGGCAACACAGCGCTGGGAAACATGGCCTCGGTGGAGAGAGAGAGAGAGTCATTTAATCCATGTTTCTACTTCGTCTATTAGTCTTATCAGCTCCATCACGGCCTGGAGAAAAGAAAGGATGAGCTGTGTAAAAGAGAGAGGAAAGAGAGAGAAAGAGAGAGGGAGAGAGGGAGGGAGAGAGAGAGGGGTGGGAGGGAAGACCTCCCGTTGAAAACATGAAGGAGAACATTTTCATTGGAATGATGGCGGAGGATATACGCTCCCCCTGGGTGGCAGGGTTTCTTCAATGACAAAAGTGATGAGACATTTTATTTCTCATGGCCCGCTGCCTGGAACTGGGTTCGTCTGTGTCTCTGTCTGTGCTCACGAAGGTATTAAGACCAATCACTCACAGCACACGCTGTATACGTGCATACATTTACATTTAGTCATTTAGGCCCCCGTTTAGACGGAAACGCTAGCAGGTGAATCCGCAAAATCGGATGTGCCTTTCGTTTATACGGAAAACGGCGTTTTTACGGGGTGAAACCGCAAAAAGTGAGACTACCTTCCAGGGTGGATTTCCTAGAAACGCCAAAGCTTTGCGCTCTCGTCTAAACTGTTAAACCGTATAAATCTGTTAAAACGATGACGAAAGGGTTGTCACGGCTCTGGTCGCGCGTACTGCTTACGTCACAGGTAGCAGGTATGCGCCAGTAGTAAACAGACGTAAACAAAGCAAGTATGTCCAACGGAGATCACCTGAAGGCTACATTGGCAGTACTTTTAACCCTTTCACTGCCACACGACAGAAGGTTAACCCTTTACTATCACACAACCGGCTGTCGTGTGGCAGTGAAAGGGTTAAATACACAAGAATCTGTCCCGTGGCGTGAGTGGACCCACTGTCTGCGAGTGACTCTGCTTTGCTGTCCAATCACATTCCCCATCCACAGTCTGCGAATCAGAGGCAGAGTAGGGTGGGTCTTCACAGCACGTCATGTGACATATGCGCCAATCGTGTGACAGCGGGGCTCCGTCGTTACAGCGTCGTCTGCACGGAGAATTCCACCCCAAAACGCTCGTCTAAACGTAAAATTAAAAGTGAAACCGCAAGATGACTTTTGCGGTTTCTGTTCACAAAACGCTCGTCTAAACGGGCCTAAGTGACGCTTTTATCCAAAGCGACTTACTGTACAAGTTCTGTACGACAAGTCAGCAGGAAGGGTACGACTCTTTCAGCTGAGTAACAATGTTCATAGGGTGAGTTGCATAGAGTGAACCACAAGGGAACTCTGTTAGCTATCGAGCGATGTTAGCAAAGTATACGTTATCCAAGTTACAGTAACACTATATCACTTATGGCCAAGCTAAGAGACCTATATGAACATGAATCACATTCTCATGGCAAGAACACAACCATGAAACTGATGTTTAATATCTTAAATGCCGTAAAAAACGTAATTAAACACTATGGTATATACTGCTATTTCTCTGGGAGTCAAACTTGTAAAACAATAATTATGTCTCTAAGCTGTCTGTCACCATGGAAGTGAAGGGATTGCATTGAGATTGAGATTTATTCTATATGTTGGCAGGGGTGCCAACTTTCTGTAAAAGTTGGAGTGACATCATAGGGCCTCCTTGCTTTTAAATATGTGTTTGCGTGAGCAAGAGGGGCAGAGCTGCCTTTCCTGTTTTCCTTTGTGCCCATCCTCGGAATTAACACTTTGCACGCAATGAACTGAATTGAATCCGCCAGATATGCAAATACACAGCCAAGTACTGTATGTGAACGAGGGCACGTCTTGCAATGCAGCCACTTAAAATCAAGTATATCATCGGCCTTAGGCTATGTTAGACTGCAGGTAAAAGTGCCCAAATTAGATTTTCTTTTGCTCATACGGTATGTGACTCAGATACAGTATGTTTTTTTCACACCGTGTGAACAGCACAAGTCACATGGAATCTGATCTTTTTCCTATTCAGATTTGGGCCACTTTCATATATGCAGATACAGGTCTGATTTGTTTAATTAGCTCGCTTCCACGGCATTCAACTTAATACATCAAATGAATCAATAAATTAACCCATAAACTGTGATTTCATTTCATTCATCAACATTATTGTTCATTTGTTTATGCAGGTCAGTTCAGGAGTGTGATCAGTTCACACTGGAATCTGATATTGCCCACATACATTTATTTTAAAGTAATAACAGCCAAACAAGAAATTGGATCTGAACAATAAATATGAATTTATTAGAGCAATAAAGCTTGCAGTGTGAACGTAGCCTTAGTGTGTGTACCCAAGTACGCTTCGTTCACAAGTAGTCATTTGCTAAACTAGATAGAAAGATAGATAGAAATAGATAGATAGAAAACCACACTGTTATTAGACTCTGTTTGATCAGGATGAAGTGGATTTTTTTGGAGGGGGAGCTGATTGACAGTCTCACTTCAAAAAAGACAATTACTTGAGAGAGAGAGAGAGAGAGAGAGAGAGAGAGAGAGAGAGAGAGAGAGAGAGAGAGAGAGAGAGAGAGAGAGAGAGAGAGAGAGAGAGAGAGAGAGAGAGAGAGAGAGAGAGAGAGAGAGAGAGAGAGAGAGAGAGAGAGAGAGAGAGAGGAGAGAGAGAGAGAGAGGAGAGAGAGAGAGAGAGAGAGAGAGGAGAGGAGAGAGAGAGAGAGGGAGAGGGAGAGGGAGAGGGAGAGGAGAGAGAGAGAGAGAGAGAGAGAGAGAGGGAAGAGGGAGAGGGAGAGAGAAAGAGAGAGGGAGAGGGAGAGAGAAAGAGAGAGAGAGGAAGAGAGAGAGAGAGAGAGAGAGAGAGAGAGAGAGAGAGAGAGAGAGAGAGAGAGAGAGAGAGAGAGAGAGAGAGAGAGAGAGAGAGAGAGAGAGGGAAAAAAACATATCTCCAACCAGCTCTCTTTATCTACCCATTTATTTATTTATTTAACCATCATATTAGGACTATTTTATCTCTTCTTTATTGAAACCATGACCCATCAAAATGTTTGATATGTGAGGCAGACGCCTCCCTCTGTCCCTGACTGCTCATTCTTTAGTAAAAGCAATACAGGCCTAGATACATAATCAGACATCAGTCCATGAGCCAGACCAGAGATGAGTCTGAATTGATTGATTGATTGATTGATTGATTGATTGATTCGTCTGAGTGCGCAAAACCTATTACCGATTCTTTGTTTATTGTGTATAGTGTCAATGTGAGTAAATTAGTATATGTTATATATCGTATAGCATCGCGTCCCGCTCTGAGCCTTACGAGATACTCATATCTCCTGTGATACCTAATGTATCTCCCACGAACAAAAACACATGCACCCCACCTGTATGGGGCCCCGCCCCTTATGGTGGCCACCGCCCATATAACCATGACCCTGGTCATGAAACACCCTTCCTCTATTTTCGTCCCAGCGTGTTGGATGCGTGCACCATACGAGCTAGCGGAATGAAAAGATTAAGGAAGATTAATAATGTTGGAAGCTTACCGGAGGTTGCTGGCCCCTGGCATCTTCGACGCATGTTTTCGGCGACACGACGGGCCTATGATGTTCCTCGTTTGATGACTGCACATCGAGGTTCAGCTGTACAAGGCTGGCTGTCGGGCCAGCTTGTACTCAGGTAGGCCCTGTGTCTTCAGGCATGGGTATTAGTGTTAGTAATGCTGGTTGTGTTGTTAACACAACCTTGTTGTGTGTTGGCGCCAGGGGCAAGATGGTTTGGTGAACGTTCTCTGCAGGGAACGGTTTCCAAGCTGTCTTGGGCGTGCTGCTAAAACATCTAAAGCTATGCTAACATGCTATCGCTACTGCCGCATGCTATCACTACTGCTAATTGCTATGCTGTTTTAATGTCTCCGCCGTGAGATGTTGTCACTCTCCCGCCTCTTGCCCGGTTCATCAATGAAGGTCAGTCGGTAGCTGTTGTGGGGTTTTGAGTTCTATTTACCTTTTTCGGGTAAATGGGTTGACAACGGGGTAGGTCGTGGCTAGGTTCTAGCCAGGTATTACCTTGTGTTCCGGCGGGGTTTGTTGAACGGTGTTCCCATCTGGGTTGGCGTCGGGTAGTGGGGCTATGGGTCCAGCCGACATGGTAAACATGTTGCGTGTCTGTGCACAGGCAATTGTTGTCTTGGGTTCCACATTGCCTGGCGTTAGGCTGCAGTAGTATAAGGGCAGGGCCGCTTGGGAGAAATGTGAGGCCCTGTGCGTTTTTAGACGCGAGGCCCCCCATCTCCTGGGGCAACCCTGTGTAGGGGGCTATTGTTTCATTTTGTCACTCTGCTATGAGAAGGTCTGTCTTGCTACAGCTTTCTCTCCTCTCAAACCATTCATACTGACGGTCAATCGGTATACTGGGGGAGTAGTGCGGGGGGGGGGCTTTGTTTACCTTTTTTGGTAAATGGGCTAAACTAGGGCTGGTGTTCTGTTGTGAATATTTTGAATGAAGACGGGTCTGGTCCGTCTCCCCTTAAACTTTGTGTGTATGGGTTTGCTCATTCTACAGTTTTTGTGGTTTAGCTCTTTTATTCATTTAACCTTTTCATGGTCCACACCACAGTGGAGGGTGCTGTTTGCAATCACCACTGGTGCTCCATGTTAACGTCAGTCCTTTGTTTTTGATATATTGAAACAATGCCCCGCCCGGCCGACACCATGGGTCGGCCTGGCGAGTGGCTGGTGGGCTGTTAAGGCTTGTACCGCCACGGTATGGAATTGGCAACGATTAGAACTGTGTTTCGAATTGGTGTTTTTTCTATTACAGAAATGGTGTCTGGTGGAGGGGCCTTGAGGGCCGGCCGACGTCGACACATCGCGCACGGTGTTGGTAAACCACTCCGTCGAGGATGTTGACGTTATTAGCTTTGACCCAGCCGCAAGCTATAACCGCTCAGGGTTCCCCTCTCCGCAGGGGATTTTGGTCTTCTGCTGGAGCGCGGGCGGTATTGTCCTAGGCCCTACACCGCCTCACACCGCGCAGCCAGAAGAAGAGAGAGCACGGCCTCGTCAGCGGCGATGACGGGGCCCTCGACAGGCGGCCATGTTTCCCCCGCCAGTGGTGCCCTGGTTGGAGAATCGACAGGGTATCGCGAGGCCGACAGTCTTGGCGGCCGAGGGATCGGCTATTTTGGGTGATTTCGGTGTTGGTAAACCACTCCGTCGTCATTTTGCCGCGAGCAGCCCGCTCCCCGTTCAATCCTCTCTCTGGTATCCCCAGAAGCGGGGCTCTGAGCGTTCTCCTTTGGCTGCGGGCCGCGAACCTTCATTGAAGCGTATGCGGCCCCATTCTTCGCTTCTCATGGAGACAGGGGCTGACACCCAGTTGATGGCTGAGCCTGGGTCTGTCCGTGAGAATGTTGTGCTGTCAAGCGGCTCCCACACCTTGAACTGTGTTGGTTGAGCCTGGTGTTACGTCTGTCAACTTAAGTGTTGTCAGCAGGGGGGCTCGAAACCTTTTGAGGCACACAGTGCGGGCTTCCCCGGCCTCGCCTTCGCCAGGCCAGGTATCATGTTGGTGCTCCCACTCCTGGAATATTGGCAAGTGGTCGCAGCTCACATGGTTTGGGGTGGTAGTGATATCACTGCAGGGCTACGGTGTGTAGGAACCCATGGGGGCCTTACACCTTGCATGTCCGGCTGCAGAACGACTCCTTCAGCATGTTCTGGAGGGGTGTTCAGTGGGGGGGCTTTTTTGATCGGAAGCCCCCCGTATCAGACAGGCCCTTTTTCTGTCGGGGTTCCCCCTTGGGTGCGATTGCCTCGTGGGTGGTGTCAGGGTCAGGTGTTCCGACACGGAACGCGCTCCTCGCACGATTCCAGGGTTGTCTTCGCACAGCGGGGGGGACCGGGCCAACTATCTACAGTTCCTGGCGGACCTGCGCCACGTGACGGCGGGTGCGTTGGGAGTGTCGTCACATATGACTACGGTAGTACCATATGTCGAGGTAGATGGAGAGAATGGTGAGGCGGGGACTTGTGTTTACACAACCCCACCCGTTTTCAGGTTTGGTACAGACCCTGTTGTCGGGGTCTCCAGCAGGGACAGCTCTGGTCGACGAGATCCAATCTCTGTGGACGAAGCAAGCCATCGTCGTGGCGTTCTCCTCCCGGTGTTCTCTGCCCGAGAAGTCGGGAGGGAGGGGTGTAAGACCCAGGCTGGACCTGTCCCATGGGAAGGTTCAGCATTTTTTGGATCGTCTCCTACCTGTTGAACACTGTCAGGTGGGGGTCTGGTTCTCCTCCATAGACCTGTAGGATGCGTATGCGCATCCCCGATCTTCCATCCTAGGGCTTACCTACGCTTCCTTTGCAGGGTTAGCGTATGAGTACCAGAGGCTGCCGTTCGGTTTTCTCTGGCTCCCCGCATCTTCACCAAGTGCGTGGAGGCCGCACTGGGGCCTCTGCGTCATCCGGGGTTACGGAGTGTTCTGCCCTGATGACGTTCTGGTCCTTCGCGGTCAAGGTGGATCGTCAGGTCTCGTACCAGGCAGGTCTCTACCAGCCTGGGGTTGCTGTACACTGGATGTAGAGTATTCCTCTTCCCAGTCAACGGTTGGAGGGCTATGGGCATCCATCTCGGAGCGTGTTGTCAACACGCTCGGGAGGTTCCGTCCTAGGACGGTTACGGCGCTGTCTCACGTCGCGTTTTCACCGACGCCTCCCTCGCTGGTGATGCGTCGGGCCAACGCAGTAGGGGGCAGCTGGCAAACCATGCTGCCCGGTCTGCGCTACGTTCAATGTGTTGGTGTTGAAAGCGGTCCTTCTGGTCCACAAATGGTGTTGATCAGGACGGACGATACGACGTCAGTGTCGTGTATCGACAGACAGGGAGGAGTACGCTCCCCCTGTCTGCACCAGGCGGCGGGCGGCTGGCTATGGGCGTCCTCCATCTGCGCGGCCTAAGGGCTCCCCACATCCCCGGCAGGGAGAATGTGGGTGCAGGTGTACTGTCGCGGGGCGGCCCTCATCCTGACGGGTGGGGATTGCGTCTGGACATGGCCAGGCAGGTCTGGGACCGATGCCGTGCCGCCAGGGATTCTTCCCCATACATCTGTTAGGTCAGTTGTTGGGACGGGTACGTTGAGGGGCGCAGGTTCTTGATCCTGATGGTGTTACCATCTTGACTGCACATGCTCCCTCCACTGTCGCGCTTACGCGGGCAGATGACGTATGTTCCAAGTGTGGTGTAAGGCGGGGGGCCTGGACTCAGTCTCCTGCCCCCTGGTTGCTGTCCTTAGTTACCTCCAGTCTCTCCTTGATAGACTGTCGGCTTCGACGGTGAGGGTATATGCAGCAGCTATATCCTCCTATCATGAGGGGTTTGAGGGGATGTCTTGTTCAGCCACCCTCTTGTGAAGCGTTTCCTGCTTGGCGCTCGACGCGTTAAGCCGGTGCAACGCTCCTTGGCTCCGACTTGGGATCTTCAATTGGTCCTCAGTCGGTTGTCCTTGGCCCCGTTTGAGCCGCTCGAGCGGGCGCCGTTGGGACAGCTGTCCTTCAGGACCGCGTTCCTTCTGGCTGTCACTTCCGCTAAACGCGTAGGTGAGCTCTGTGCTCTCTCGGTACATCCAGAGTGCCTGTCTTTTCGGACCGATTGCGGTGTCACTCTGCGACCTAATCCTGCTTTCGTGCCTGAGAATATCCGGAGTTCCTTCCGCTCCCGGGATATTGTGGTTCAGGCGTTTCGTCCTCCTCCTCACACTGGTGAGTTAGATGCGGGCCTTCACCTGTCATGTCCAGTCCGTGCTTGGGGATTTACCTCAGCCGTACTCAGGATTTCAGGGTTACCGACCAGCTTTTTGTCTGTTACGGTGGGGCTCGTGCTGGTAAGGCACTGTCGGAGCAGCGCCTGTCCCATTGGTTGTGCGAGGGTGTTACCCTCTGCTACACGCTGGCTGGGCAGGATCCCCCTGGGGGCGTCAGGGCGCACTCCACTCGTGGGGTGGCTGCCTCTGCCGCTCTCCTGGGTGGGGCCTCAGTGGAGGCCATCTGTGCTGCAGCTTCATGGTCCTCCCCGGGCTCCTTTGTAAGGTTTTTCCTCATGGACATGACCGGGGGTTCTGTCTCCCAGGCGGTTCTGGGGTCTGTGGCCTTTCCTGCTTCCCGTCCTTTGGTTGGGTAGCGGGAGTGTATGGGTATGGGCCGCAGTGTGTTGAGTCACACGTGGTTCCGCCTGTACGGTGTGTTCAAGGGGTTCTGGCTCCCTCTTGTTCGCATTCAGGTGGAGTTGACTGCGCCCCCCCTTCGTTAGGAAGGATGGGGTGACAGGGCTCCCCGCACCCCTTGATGTGGGCTTACGGGTCCTCAGGGGGTACATCTGTCGGGTCTCGCGCCCGCTCTTCCCCATTATCTCGTAAGGCTCAGAGCGGGACGCGATGCTATACGATATATAACGATAGGTTATGTAGATAACCTAGTTATATTAGTATAGGCTAAGCGTCCCGCTCTGCGCGCCCTGAGTTCCCTCTTGAGGGATCTTTTCCTGGGACGGGTTTTGGCGAGGAAGGGTGTTTCATGACCAGGGTCATGGTTATATGGGCGGTGGCCACCATAAGGGGCGGGGCCCCATACAGGTGGGGTGCATGTGTTTTTGTTCGTGGGAGATACATTAGGTATCACAGGAGATATGAGTATCTCGTAAGGCTCAGAGCGGGACGCTTAGCCTATACTAATATAACTAGGTTATCTACATAACCTATCGATAACCTTTCTACAGGAGCAGCTTGTCATATTTATTGGACATTTTGTTATTTTCCTCTATTATGTGCGCAAGACACTATAGTGGTAAAAAATAACGAATAGATATCATCATGAAACTTCCCCAGTTGACTACTTACATTAAGACAATTATTTATTGTATTACAAGTTTTCTGAAATTGTATGTTTAAATGCAAATGAGGAAGTATCTGTTTAAACATCCCGTCATTTGCTTAACTTCCTAGAACAGACATTTTAACATGGGATAAAGCCAGATACATTTTATTTTTTATGGATATCTATTTTTATCAGTCGATAAAACAGAAAATACTGTCAACAGCCATGTTTTTAGGAATATTATCTTAATAAATCAAGCTGTGAATGATATATGAACACACCCTTTTAGAAAACTGGAAAGTTTGAAAGTTCTCCTCAGAGTGTGAGAAAACAGCGTGCAGGCTATTGTAAAATCCCATACATTTCTATTGGAAACCACTATCTACAGACATAATATCTAATCAAATCATATAATGTGAGAACCAAGATCCTGGTGCCCCGCCCACTGACCCTGTGACCTTTGTTGACCCTCATTAGTCGGGCCCACATACATCTAAACATCTAGATGTGGGGGGTGGTCGGCTACAACCTCAGGCCGTGTCAATCTCATCCATCTCTGACAGCAGGAAGCCGGGGGCCCTGCTCGCCCCATGACCACCGTGGCCCTTCCAGCGCTCTCTGGCTGGCCACACACCGAGCACAGGCACCCTCATCCACCCTGCGCCCTGGTGATCTTAGCGCAAAAGGCGTGTTCTCCCTAGCGACTCCTAGAGAGGTCATATAGGCTGTCTACTCTATAGGCCGTGCTGGGCATATTACAACTGAGCCCTTCTGAGCACACCACACTACCCGCCTTAAAGGGGAACTATTTTACTATTTCTTTCACTATTTGGGCACTTTTACACAATTCCTATGAGTCTATGGAACACCTCTGTAATATATATATTTTTTTTATTCATTGTTTTGTATTTCTAATCAAGTCCTCAAAAACAGCATTTTTCTACCTCAAGATCTCGAGCTGTTTTGAGCCTGGGCTCCTAAACCACTGCGGGTCGTCGTCTTCCCCTGAACATTAACATGCAGCAGTGACTATATGACATCACATATAGGCACATTTTCAAATGACTCAGTTCAGTGAGGGTGAATATTGTGAGAGGAGAATTGGAAGAATGCGCCAATATGAGAATTTTGAGACATAGATCATATTAATATAAGTTCACATAGCTAGGAAACAATGCTAAACACTCAAAAAGGCCATTTATAAGATAGTTCCCCTTTAAGTCCACAGAAAACAAATCATTCTCCTCCTCTGCTCCTCGACACTGGAATCAACTCCCGTCACACATCAAAGAAGCCCCATCCGTAGAAACATTTAAGTCCCACCTCAAAACCCACCTGTTCAACCTTGCATACCCTCACTCCTGACCCTCCAACCCCTGCATTACTTACATGTTCACACCTGTACACACCTATATATTATTATTATTATTATTATTATTATTATTATTATTATTATTATTATTATTATTATTATTATTATTATTATTATTATTATTATTATTATTATTATTATTATTGTTATTGTTGTTGTTGTTGTTGTTGTTGTTGTTGTTGTTGTTGTTGTTGTTGTTGTTGTTGTTATTATTATTGTTATTATTGTTGTTGTTGTTGTTGTAGTTGTTGTTGTTATTGTAGTTGTTGTTGTTGTTGTTGTTGTTGTTATTATTATTATTATTATTATTATTATTATTATTATTATTATTATTATTATTATTATTATTATTATTATTATTATTATTATTATTATTATTATTATTATTATTATTATTATTTTTTTTTGTCTCTTAGCTGTCTCCCTTTCTCTGTAGTATCCCCACCGTATTGTCATTGTGAAAGTCCATGTACTGTGTTTGTCCATGTACTGTGTTTGTCCATATACTGTAATGCAATGTCTGTAAAGTGCTTTGAGATACCTTATGTAAGGCGCTATATAAAACACATGTATTATTATTATTATTATTATTATTATTATTATTATTATTATTATTATTATTATTATTATTATTATTATTATTATTATTATTATTATTATTATTATTATTATTATTATTATTATTATTATTATTATTATTATTATTATTATTATTATTATTATTATTATTATTATTATTATTATTATTATTATTATTATTATTATTATTATTATTATTATTATTATTATTATTATTATTATTATGTCTTGTAAAATTGTGTCTCTTGTTCTCCCAGCCAAAGCTGTTGCAGGCTTGCATGAATCTTTACTGAGAGCATCTTGTGAACAGAGTTTATATACCTCCAAATAAAACCGTATAACCATTTGTTGCGATTAAATCTTCATGACTTCAGTTCTGACTTTTTTTCAACATGTTGTTTTAATTGCGTGTGATTACGGGCAATGGTTAGAAAAGCCACCGATGTACTAAAAATCCTCAAGGAAAGTGGAACGCGCCGCTCGAAAGCACTCACGGACGAGCTCGTTGGCAGCAGACGTGTTAACAGAGCCTGTCACGGCGTCACACAGAGCGAGCCGTGGCGGTGTTCTCCCCTGCGTGGCCCGCGCTCGCCTGGGCCCGGGGGACGCCATTTCTCATGCCCTCTTGGTTAAACGCAATATATACAAACCTCCTTATAAGGCAGGACCACCTACTGAGAGAGAGAGAGAGAGAGAGAGAGAGAGAGAGAGAGAGAGAGAGAGAGAGAGAGAGAGAGAGAGAGAGAGACAGAGAGAGAGAGAGACAGAGAGAGAGAGAGAGAGAAGAGAAGACAGAGAGAGAGAGAGAGAGAGAGAGAGCATTCACACAAAGCTCTTCATTCAGAAAGAAGTGTATCCAAAATAAACGCCTGTGCCATGATAACGATCGTCACCGTCACGTGGTTGGCGTGTAAATAAAAGCGATAATTATGTGAACGTCTTTAAAGGAGAAAAAAAATACGAGGGGTTCGTGTTGTAGATGAATATCATTTTATCTTTGAAGAACAGGCTAATGGACAATAAAGTAATCAGGTATACCATTTTCATTCACGCTGGCCAAATACGTGTGATAATAACTTTTCCCATCAAAGAGTCGCCGTAGGTTGAAAAGATTGCTACATACATCAGGTATCTTTTTCACCGAATTGAAATGGATACAATGGCATGTCGAGTCGGTTGGTCTTTTACGTAAGGCTTTTGCTTAAACCCTAGAGCAGGGGTTCTCAACTGGTCTAGCCTCAGGACCCAACATTTTCCTTATAATAATAATAATTTAGGACTGCTCAGAGGTCATCAATCGGCACACATGCGATGCATGCATGCAATTCGTATCTGCGATTAACCCATCCCGTCATTCCTTAGTCATTAAGTCACGACCCAAATGTTTTAACCACTATGATTTATTTCAAAACAATTTTTTTGCAGTAATACACAATCTTTCATGCACTGTTAAAAAAATTAAATAAACACAAAAAGTGCAACAAAAGTGCAACTAGGGCTAAAAGTAAAACCCAATGAAATAAAATAATAATAAATAATATATGCTTCTTAGCAGATTTCTTAGCTTAACATACTAAGCTAATTTCCCAAAATGTTGGAGTTTTCCTTTAACATCCCAGGGAACTAATGGGATAACTGGGGATGTTGTTTGCTCCTGACAAGAGTCTCAAAGTCTGGGGTGATGGTAGACAAAGCAACTCTGAGGTCATGCTCAATGTCCAATCTGTTCCTCTGCTTTGTCTTCAGCTGGACCAGAGCTGAGAAGCCACTTTCACAAAGATAGGTAGTGCAAAAAAAAAGTATACAATATTTTTAGATTTTTTTTATATATATATATACTTTTTTTTTTTACACACACATCCGCGACCCACTCAAAATGGCCCCGCGACCCACTTTTGGGTCGTGACCCACCAGTTTGGGAACCACTGCCCTAGAGGGACCCGTCAACCTATTCCAACCGAGTAACCTTCGCGTCAGCCGCTGTTTTACCTGGAGAGGCAACAGGCATCCAGCAATAATTCTTCCCTCCTTCTTGGACATTGTTATGACAAGGTAAGCTCGAGATAGCGTTCGTTCACGCGAGCCAGATTTTATATAACATGCAAGCTGTGACAAGATGGTGTGACGGTTTAGACTGCGCCGTGAGCGATGCACACACACAGCCATTCTATCAGTCAGTCCCATCTGGAGACAGACAGCGCTCGGTCTGACAGATAATAACCACGCAGGCTCTCGAGAGATGGAGAGATGGACGGGCGGGTGAGGGAAAAAATAACCCAAAGTCGTTTGCAACATATTTCCTCTCAGAAATGAAAAGTGATGTATTGTTAACCCAACAGGGGCAATTATGCTCATTCATTGTCATTTTGATGCTTGGCGACGTGCTCGATTCAAACATGTATACCGTACGCAATACGACACGGATGAAATGACTGGATCAAATCAAATCAAATGTATTTGTAAGGCCCGACAACACACGTATACGTTAATGTCCCCATGTGGGCCGGACACGTCTTCTTTCTTTAAACGCGCCAAGAAGAAACATCACAATAAATCGAGAACAAAACCAAAAAAAACCCACCATGAAATCCAAAATAAAATGTAAAATAAATAAATGCAACACTCCCCAGACATACATACGCCCATATCATTTTGGAGCCGATTGTTTCATAATATTGCCTCTGCATTTGATCCAATCTAATGAGGACCAAATGAAGGTAAATAATCCCCCGCCCCGCCCCAGGACATAGGTACAGTACACATATTAATGGACGGCTTGGATTCCTCTCTGTGTCTCCCCTGTTCTAGTCATAATGTCTGTGACGGTGGTGACATCCTGTCCCCGTTTATTATCCGTCTCCGTCTCCCCCTATACTGTAGTTCTCGTCCATCTCCTTGTGTTTTCCCCTGTAGACCCAGCAGAGGTCCTCGTTTGTCTCCCACGTGTGTTCCGGTGTCCCAGCTGTTTGTCATCTGTCATCACCCCCCGGCTGTTGCCCCCGTGTATTTGTGTCAGCGATCCCTAGTCGTTAACATCACCTGTCTGTTCGCGTGTAGCCTTTTTACAACGCATCCGCGTTTTTCCGGCGCTCTGATATGCCAGGTCATGTGACATGTGCGCCCAATAGCGCGTTTGCCCATTTCCGCGTCGAACAGCCTGCAAACTACCTGGCGTTCTATCGCCATGCTCTAAGACAAACTCTAACCTTAACCAACTTCGAAATTAGTGCCTAAGCTTAACCGTCGACAGAACATGCAGTCACGCTCTAAGATGGGTTAATCGCAGATACGCATTGTATGCATGGTTCGCATGTGTGCCAAATGGTGACCTCGGAGCAGGTCCTAAATTATTATTATTATTATATTATAGATAAACTCTAACCGTAACCAACTTCGAAGAGTGCCTAAGCTTAACCAGTGTAGAAACTTGCCGTCCCACGATTGGCACTCATGTCACATGACCTATGGCCAATCAGAGCGCAAAACGGGAACCCGGAAACGGCGATGCGTTGTAGAAAAAGGCTTCAAGCGTCCTGTTCTTGTCTCTGTCCAGTCTGCCTTGTGTTCCAGTTCCTAGCGTTAGTGTTCTTCCTTAGTTTAGCCAGTTACTCCCCCATTCTGTTCCCTGTACGGCCAGTCTGCCAGTCAGCATTACATTGATACCCCATGTTGGTTACCCCCGGTTACCTGCCTCTGCATCCGATCGTCTCTGCACTTGGGTCCTCCGCCACCACCATGACAATGTCACAGCTTGCGCGTCTTTCCACGTGGCCAATTAGGACCGCGATCGTGGAGCAACATCAAAGGAGCGCGTCTGACATTGCCAAA
>NW_028171467.1:103279-130553 GCF_963971535.1 Notolepis coatsorum
TCCCGGGCACGTGAATACTTTCCCCAAGGCAGTTGTCCTTCCGCGTTCGGTTTGCGCGCCCTGATTGGCCTCTCGGCGCCCAATCGCGTTAGCCCTACTATCGCCTAACTACTCACTCAATATACTACTATCACTCAACTCGCTATTCATATCAATCGACATCACATCAATATAAATAACGTATTGTTTTCATCTCTCTATATTTTAACGTAACGCGCTATTCATATCAATCGACATCAATATAAATAACGTAGTTTTCATCTCTCTATATTAATGTAACACGCTATTCATATCAATCGACATCACATCAATAGTTAGTATGTTGATGCACGGCGGTAGCAGTATAGCGATGCACGGCGGTAGTAGTTAGTGCATTGATGTGCTAGTTAGTTAGTATATTGATGCACGGCGGTAGCGAGTTAGTTGATAGTTAGTAGTATATTGATGCAGGTAGGTAGCTGTTAGGAGCGAGCGTTAGGAGTAACGCTAGGTAGCTGATGTGATGGACTTGTGGAAACTGAGAGAAGTTCTGAATGTTAGGAGCGAGCGTTAGGAGTAACGCGTAGGTAGCTGATGTGATGGACTTGTGGAACTGAGAGAAGTTCTGAATGTTAGGAGCGAGCGTTAGGAGTAACGCGTAGGTAGCTGATGTGATGGACTTGTGGAACTGAGAGAAGTTCTGAATGTTAGGAGCGAGCGTTAGGAGTAACGCGTAGGTAGCTGATGTGATGGACTTGTGGAACTGAGAGAGTTCTGAATGTTAGGAGCGAGCGTTAGGAGTAACGCGTATGTAGCTGATGTGATGTACTTGTGGAACTGAGAGAAGTTCTGAATGTTAGGAGCGAGCGTTAGGAGTAACGCGTAGGTAGCTGATGTGATGGACTTGTGGAACTGAGAGATGTTCTGAAAGTTAGGAGCGAGCGTTAGGAGTAACGCGAGTGGGCGTTGAGAGAAGCGTCAGTGGCCAATCAGGCCGCGTAAACGGAACGCGGAAGGACAACTGCCTTGGGGAAAGTATTCACGCGTCCCGGGCACAAGGGTTAGGGTGATGCAGAGAAACAGACAGGGTAGCTAGTAGGTTACGTCCTCGTACCTATAGGTAGGTGCATGTAGCAACACTCAGTTGGCGAGTGGCAGGAACCGCAGGGCTCATATCAGCGCCGGTGATGACCTGACGAGTCTCAGGTGTGCAGATAGGACTTGGCTGACAGCGTGTGGAAACTGCGACAGGAACCTGCGGCTGCCCATATAAGGGCTGTGGAAGTAGTAGGTGAGAGGGAGGCCCTGTGATTGTAACAGATATTAGCAGTGTTGGGCAGTAACACGTTACTTAGTTACTAAGTTACTAAGTTACTAGATACTTAGTAACACGTTATTGTAATTGTATTACTTTCCCAGTAATGATGAGTAATGTCAGGCTTTACAATTTCCAAAATAGCAATTATATTACAGTTACTAATCTAAGTAACTCTGTGTTCTTTGCCAGAATGCAATGTTTTTTTTGTCCTCATATACAGTAATGTTACATTATGTTTATATGTGGCCCTCTGTAGATGCCGTGTGTGGGCAAGCCGGGCAGGTCAGAGCGAGGTCACGTCGGCTACTAGCCAAAAAACAGCATGGAGTGTGAAGAAGAGAGGTAACATTACGCGTTCAATTGCTGTCTGTAAACTATGTGGGGGGGGGGGGGGGGGGGGGGGGCGCAAAAAGACAGTTTCACACGTTCAGGAATCTGGAGGAGGATTTTTGTAAATTTGTTAATACAAATTTGTTGCCAAGATAGTTACAACGGTACTTACGAACATGTTCAAGAATGAGGACCAATGTCATGCTGCCACAGAGAAAGACGTTTGCTGGCTACCGAGAGAGAGATAATGTGGTGATGGAAGCTAATGTGAAGGCCACACACCGAGAGATAGACTTTGTTTCCACCACAGCTGATGTTCCAGATGGCTAAACCGGTTCTACATTACTTTTTCAGAAGAGGGGGGGTGACTTGTAACTTAACTGATTACCTTATCAGTAATCAGTCATTTTGATAACTTTTTAAAGGAGTAATCAGTAATGACTATGAGTAACTAATTACACTTCCTGAGTAACTTGCCTAACACTGCTTATTAGTCTCAAATTTGTGCTATATATATTATATATATTATATATTATATTATAGCTAGTAAAACAAAACTAGTCTACAATGACCTTGGTATTTGGCTTGATACGTGATTTACATTTAAATACCATGGGAGCGTTCTTGCCAGTAACTTGGAGCAAAAGATTGGATTTTTGTATAGAAATAGAGCCAGCTTCCCAGTGATGAGCAGAACAAGGGTTGTTGAAGCAGTTCTCCTGTCTGTTGACGGAGATGTGATTTATAGACATGCAGCAGCTTCTGCTCTTTAACCCTGAGACTCCGTATATCATTCAGCCATCAGATTTATCACCGGCGGTGATAGTTATAATACTCACCATTGTGTCCTGTGAAGAGATGACATTTGTTTCTATATAAAGCTAATACTGGAGAATGTCCGAATTATATAATTTAATTATTGGAATGGACCTAGAGCTTGGTAGATCTGCCTTTGGCTCCTGTGCTCCTGAATCGCGGAACACCCTGCTGCCCGGTACATTGAAGTGAGGTGCTGGTGCACTAGTGTCCATGGGTCCATTTAGAGCACTTGTGACCAAGCAGGTCACCACAATCTGTAATTATAAAAAAAATTGTGTTGTGAGTGTTTTATGGATTAAATTCTTCTATTTGTTCGTACAGTTGTTTTTTTCCACTTTTTCTCCTTCTTTTTCTGTTTTTTTCCCATCCCAATTTAGTGGTGCCAATTCCCCCCCTCCCCTGTCTTGATCGTTGCTCGCATGTGCCCCCCACTGGTCGGTCGTAGGGAGGGTTGAAGAATCTATCCCGTGTCCCCTCCGATACATGCGGAGTCAGCCAGCCACTTCTTTTTCACCTGCCAGCGTGGACTCTCATTGGCGAGGTGTAACGTGTGGGAGGCTCCCACTGACACTACCCTCGACATCTCCTGTCCTCGCTGTGCAGGCGCCCTGACCGACCTGTAGGAGTCGCTGTTTACAACGACCAGATTGCCACCCATCGACTCCCCTCCCGCTGACTCTGCCA
Source organism: Notolepis coatsorum (assembly GCF_963971535.1). Classification (NCBI taxonomy): domain Eukaryota; kingdom Metazoa; phylum Chordata; class Actinopteri; order Aulopiformes; family Paralepididae; genus Notolepis; species Notolepis coatsorum. Next base: position 106,410 of record NW_028171467.1, read on the forward strand.
ATTGAGCCAGTATGACGCGGCCCAAGCCGGAGGCAACGCTGACAGCCGGATTCGATACCGGTGTCTCACGCGTTGGTGACGAGCGCTTAGACCGCTGTGCCACCCTGCCGCCTTTTTTTAGTACAGTTTTATAATAAAAAAAGGTCTCTCTTCTTTGTAACTTTTTTCTTATTTAGTATAATATTATTGATGATGATTATGTGAATGTAAATACTCAACGACGCTGCTGAGTATTTAATGAGTATACTGTATACTCAATGCCTGTCCCTCACATTTCAGGCTTAAAGGAAAACTCCAACACTTTGGGAAATTAGCTTATTTGCCATCTACCCTGGAGTTAGACAAGAAGATACATACCTTTTTTCTTCTCTGTGCATGCAGTAGGAGTAGGAAGACACTCACCGTTAGCCTAGCTTAGCGTCAGTCACTGGAAGTAGGTTCCTCCATTAGCCTATAGTTCCCAACGTCTTCCTACTCCTACTGCATGCACAGAGAAGAAAAAGGTATGCATCTTCTTGTCTAACTGCAGGGTAGATGGCAAATAAGCTAATTTCCCAAAATGTTGGAGTGTTCCTTTAAATGTGGATTGAAAGAAAGTGTGCAGGTCCTCTAGGTATGTTGTATGTAGTAGCCTATGTCACACATACTGTACTGCGCTCCATGTACTGAACAGTACGCTCCGACATGATAACGAGTACGACGTACATACTTTGTGTTTGCGGTATATATATACAATGAATTCGGAAAGGCTGACATCGTTCGCTTCCATTCCGTCACGTTCGACAGCCCCATTCAACACACTGTGTATATCTGTGTTTAGACGAGCGTGTCGGGTCATTTCCACAACTCCATGTTATAGCAGGAGAAGACAAACCCTTCAGGAGCCCTCCCCTCTCTGCAGTGAAGGAATGTGGTTCCAGTCTCCAGCTTGTCTTGGCCGGGCCCACGGCTTTCACGAGCTGATAAATATTTAGAGGATTTCATCCTCCTTTAATTTGGCCACAGCGAGGGCAAAATAGTGACGGTGAAAATGCAGATTGGAAAGTTTTGACCGACCGCGAGCACGTAAGCACAGACTTAACGTCTGTTAAGACGTGACCTCGGGAGGTTAATCGCATACAATTATGTCCCTGTGAGTTTATTCAGACATTCAGATTTCTGGGGGGGGGGGTTGGGGAATCATTTCAAACCGGAATGCCCCCAGATTTAGATCAATGTGTGCGTATCATTATCCACGAAACACTCCCCTCGCGATCGTTAAGAATCGGCCCGTATTGACCCGTCGTGAGCCACAATCTTATTAACTATGTATCATATTATTTCTCTGTGAAAAAAAAAAAAGAAAAAAAAAACCGGACTGTTGAGACATCTGATTAGTGTTGTGACGAACACAGGGCCCGAGAGAGAGAGAGAGAGAGCCAGGAGCCACTGGAGCGTCCCAAGGTCAAGTTGACTTTCCCTGTCACCTCCCTTAACGCGGGGTAAGCAGCAATACACTGTGTTTAATGGAGTGACACAAGGCATCGGCGCAGGTTGGGCGGACGGGTTTGATCGCGCCCGCCGAGCCGGAAAGTTGGCGCTGAGCGGCGGGAGACGCACCAGGAGGCGGGGCCTCCGTTTCAATGTGCCGCCTGACAGGCAGGGTTTTGTGCGACGGGGCGCTAACGAGGCCTGGCGCGGGGTGACCCCGGAGAAGCCTGCCGACGAGCTATACCCCCCCCCCCCCCCCCCCCCCAACCCCCAACCAACCAACCCCCACGTTTTAGGCATCAGGCGGGGCCCCTTCATCAGGGAGAGGCCCGTCCGTCTCTCTCCCTCTCTCCCGCGCTCCACTGTCTTTTGAGCTGCTGCGGACTCTTATGTCGAAGGCCAAGTCCGTCGCACGTGTCAGATGGGCTTAACGACTCGATGTATCCATTTGGAAATGCGGGGGTAACGGCGGTGGTATGCTTGGAATGGGGTGAAGGGTTGGGGTGGGCGGGGGGGGGGGGAGCGTGGCGGAGTGGTTGTGGTGGGGGGGGGGGGGGGGGGTGGAAGAAGTGTCGTTCAGCTGTTGTGTTTATTTCCCTTTTTTGTAGCAGGGGTGGGGGTGGGCGGTGGGGGCAGAGGAAGAAATGTAATTGTTTCCTCATGAGACAACCTGTTCGTGTTTTCCTTTTTTCTTTCCCTCTAAAGAAAGGGCACAGATGTAACATCAACCGCGCCCCCAGAACTATGTCATGTGGTGTACAATTTCTCAAGAGCATCTTGTACAAAGGGGGTGAACCGCATACAAAATTAATCAAATTAAATAAAGGAAGGACTACATTTTCTTCCTGATGGGTGCAGTTAGGCAGGTCTGTGTGTGCGTGTGTGCGGTGTGTGCGTGTGTGTGTGTGTGTGTGTTGTGTGTGTGTGTGCGTGTGTGCGTGGGGTGTGTGTGTGTGTGTGCGTGTGTGTGTGTGTAGCAGTGTATATGTGCATGCAGCATAATAATATTACACAATGAGGTACGCGATTATCAAAAAATACCTCTCTAATAATAATAACTTCAGATAATCTCTCTCTGTAACTATACGCTCACTTGACGGGCGCAATTAAGGGACTAATGCAGCATTGTCGGTTAGTTACACCGTTGTGGGCAGGTTATCTGAAACTATAGTCTCACATTGCCACATATCTCCCTACTGCGTTTTAAATACTGCCTCTCTAAACACCAATTACTTCGCTAGCTCAATCTCAATGAAGGATTATAGATATCCGCTGAGCAGAATCATTTTACCTTCAGCTAAGTCTAGCTACAGCAGTGCCAGTTGATCCAGTATAGCTTGCTCTGTCGATATGGTGTCCGTTAGCTCAGCTGATGTGAGAAAGTCCTGGTTGTGCTAATGATTCAGAGAGATCGTATTACTTGTTATGAAAGTAACCATTGTGTTATTCAAACCAGTAGGCCTTATCTACATGCTGCCATCGTAGGGCTCAAATACCACTAGCGGAATGGATTCACCCGGGTCATGGTGCGGTGCAAAGCAATAATAGTAGATATTGGAAAGGCATTGTGGGGGTGATTGTATTTCTGGTTTAATAACCTCCGATGTGTTTTACAAGGTTTAATATTGAGTTTGAATAAATACATCATAATTCCATATTATGTACGAGACCATTGTATTTCAGCCTCAGGGAAATCCTACAGTATACCAAAAAGCGTGACCACATTACACCAGTCCTGGCTTCACTCCATTGGCTCCCCGTCCGTCTCCGTATTGATTTTAAATGACTGCTGACTGTTTTTAAAGCTCTGAATGGGCTGGCTCCATTGTACCTGGCTGAGCTCCTGCGCCACCACACCCCATCCAGAGCCCTGAGGTCTGCTGACCAGCTGCTGCTGGAGGTGCCTGCAGGACCAGGCTCAAAACCAGGGGGAACAGAGCCTTCGCTGCTGCAGCCCCTTGGCTCTGGAATCGAACTCGTGTCCCCCAGATCCGTGACGAGCACGGTTTTCCCCGACGCAGAAATAGCGCCGAGATATGCGGTGAGCTACTGGAGCTCCCCTTCCTAGCCCTTGTTAAAGGAAAACTCCAACATTTTGGGAAATTAGCTTATTTGCCATCTACCCTGGAGTTAGACAAGAAGATGCATACCCTTTTTCTTCTCTGTGCATGCAGTAGGAGTAGGAAGACACGCACCGTTAGCCTAGCTTAGCGTCAGTCACTGGAAGTAGGTTCCTCCATTAGCCTATAGTTCCAAACGTCTTCCTACTCCTACTGCATGGCACAGAGAAGAAAAAGGTATGCATCTTCTTGTCTAACTCCAGGGTAGATGGCAAATAAGCTAATTTCCCAAAATGTTGGAGTTTTCCTTTAAAGCACTTTGGGTGGCTTTTAGTCATTGTAAACGTGCTATATAAATAAAGCTGACTTGACTTGACTACTGAAGACCTAAAGACCTATAGACCACTACACTTCCGCGTTACATTGAAATCGGGGAGGAGATTGCGGGGGGTGCATATGAATGAATGTGGACGAGAGCCGTGATGTAAGTGGTTGCCGATACGGCTGTGGGGGTGCTAGAGACATGATCGAATAGACGTTTATGCGCCTCGCTCTCCTGAACACGGCGTGACCCATAACTAATCGATCAGAACTAAATCGGCAGAGAAAAAGCCCATTTTAAAGCACCTATTCCGCATTGACATGCGCAGAGTGCCCATGGAGTCTGGACGACGCGAGATGACGCTCGAATGAATGTGGACTGTTCTATCAGAGGGGGGAGCTTCGGTGGCCAATGTCCTTTCAGCCGAACAGGATAATGAAAAAATTATCCCACTAAATGGCCAGACGCGTCTTATGGCGACATCTACAATTACCTCATTGAGTCTCCAGGTAGACTAATATTTATATTTAAGTGCAGCGGTCTGTAGCCACTTACATGACCATCGAAGCTCCCCCCTCTGATAGAACAGTCCACATTCATTCGAGCGTCATCTCGCGCCGTGTTCAGGAGAGCGAGGCGCATAAACGTCTATTCGATCATGTCTCTAGCACCCCCACAGCCGTATCGGCAACCACTTACATCACGGCTCTCGTCCACATTCATTCATTTGACCCCCCCGCAATCTCCTCCCTGATTTCAGAATCCCGGAAGTGTTACGGTGGTCTATACTGCGTGTCTGTGCCTAAACAGTCTTTGGCAGCACCTTGATGACCTCAGGAGCATCAGGAGGCCTACCGTGTTACCACGGTAACACAGGACTGTGTCGTCATCGGTCTTTATTCTAGTTTTTCACCTGACCCTCAGATTTCTACGGAAGCCTAGAGGTACAGTACAAGCTCTTTTGAGTTTAACATTTTCTGAAAGAAAGGTTGATACCTTATAGAAAACCGGTTTTGCTTAGTCTTTGTGTGGATTTGACAGTCTGGAATGGTATTTAGGGGCTGTGGAAACATGTCATCCGTACTCCTTGCCACACTGCCAGGGGTTTGAAGTCTTCAGAGTAACGAGGCTAAACAAGCTGTTCAAAATCGCTTCCCCTCGATGATGTCACACTGGGTTGAATTAGCTTTGATTAATCAATAAGCTGTGCTGGAGCCAGGAACACTGCCTACCTAATGTACTGCCCAGTTTGTAAACGTGTTTGACTCTTGGGTGTGGGGTTGTCAGGCAGGGAAGGAGATTATTAAAGGGGAACTACGCCCAATTTCAGAATTTATACATGTTATATCTCTGGGCTAAGACAGTACATAAATATTAGTGAAAATTAGCAACTCTTTCCCAAATCCAAAGTATAAAGTCTGAAGCTGCTCCATTGACAATGCATTGGGAATGAGTTATAGACCTGAATGTTCTGATTTCATATATGTACATTTTCTGTTTCAGAACCGATACCACTAATATAGAATAAAGCTAATTTTGATATATAATATTGATTGAACTGTCTTAGAGAGAAATAACATTTTATAATCTTTAATTTGAGTGGTGTTCCCCTTTAATGTAAAATGTGGTGTGTGTGCGTGCGTGCGCGCGTGCGTGCGTGCGTGCGTGCGTGCGTGTGTGTGTGTGGTACACCTATCTAATTAACACTAGATTTAGACTAGTTATTTTGCAAACAATTTTACAAACGTACAAAAAGTAATATAAAACTGTTGAAAAGATGTTCCCTTTATTAAAAACGTGGTTTAACCGTCATGCCGACGCTCCAAACTGCGATGCTTTCTCTGCGCCCGAACAAGTAAAGTCTTGACGGAGCTTTCGGCTTCGCTAATGGAAGTCAGACAAAACATTGTCTCAGGTCGATAGCATCTGTTTGCAGTATGGTGCCGACGCAAATGGATATCCAGAGTGAGCGTGCGAGAGAGGGAGAGAGAGAGAGAAAGCTGATTCAAGTCAAGTGATAATGAATGTAAACACTGGTTTGCGATAAAGGCAACACAGCGCTGGGAAACATGGCCTCGGTGGAGAGAGAGAGAGAGTCATTTAATCCATGTTTCTACTTCGTCTATTAGTCTTATCAGCTCCATCACGGCCTGGAGAAAAGAAAGGATGAGCTGTGTAAAAGAGAGAGGAAAGAGAGAGAAAGAGAGAGGGAGAGAGGGAGGGAGAGAGAGAGGGGTGGGAGGGAAGACCTCCCGTTGAAAACATGAAGGAGAACATTTTCATTGGAATGATGGCGGAGGAGTACGCTCCCCCTGTGTGGCAGGGTTTCTTCAATGACAAAAGTGATGAGACATTTTATTTCTCATGGCCCGCTGCCTGGACTGGGTTCGTCTGTGTCTCTGTCTGTGCCCACGAAGATATTAAGACCAATCACTCACAGCACACGCTGTATACAGGGCGGACCTTCCTACAGGCGATATAGGCGGTCGCCTAGAGCGCCACCCAGAGGGGGGCGCCAAAAAAATAAAATAAAAATAAATCTTTTTTTACATTTTTTATTTTTATTTAAATTTTTTTTTTCTCTGTGCAGTTTTGGCGCTCCCCTCTATATCTGCAACCATAATTTTTACATAAAAAAAATTCCAACATAAGGGAAAATGAGCCAAAATCTAAAACGGTCGGTGGGTCTGAGCCTCAGCTTTAGGTGTTCACAGTCTGAACATGCTAGAGCGCTGTGCATTGATGGGTATCGGTCAAGTGTTTATAGAATTGAGCGTTGAGGAAAGAAAGACTAACGTTAGAGAACTATGAAGAGACAAAAGCCCTAAAAAAAAATTACAAAGAAAAAAAGAAAAAAATCCTTTCTTTTTTTGTGGGGGGGGGGGGGGGGGGGGGGGGGGGGGGGCGCGCAGTGGTGAATCTCGCCTAGGGCGCCAAATGTGCTAGGTCCGCCCCTGGCTGTATACGTGCATACATTTACATTTAGTCATTTAGCTGACGCTTTTATCCAAAGCGACTTACTGTGTACAAGTTCTGTACGACAAGTCAGCAGGAAGGGTACGACTCTTCCAGCTGAGTAACAATGTTCATAGGGTGAGTTGCATAGAGTGAACCACAAGGGAACTCTGTTAGCTATCGAGCGATGTTAGCAAAGTATACGTTATCCAAGTTACAGTAACACTATCAACTTATGGCCAAGCTAAGAGACCTATATGAAACATGAATCACATTCTCATGGCAAGAACACAACCATGAAACTGATGTTTAATATCTTAAATGCCGTAAAAAACGTAATTAAACACTATGGTATACTGCTATTTCTCTGGGAGTCAAACTTGTAAAACAATAATTATGTCTCTAAGCTGTCTGTCACCATGGAAGTGAAGGGATTGCATTGAGATTGAGATTTATTCCATTATGTTGGCAGGGCTGCCAACTTTCTGTAAAAGTTTGGAGTGACATCATAGGGCCTCCTTGCTTTTAAATATGTGTTTGCGTGAGCAAGAGGGGCAGAGCTGCCTTTCCTGCTTTTCCTTTGTGCCCATCCTCGGAAATTAACACTTTGCACGCAATGAACTGAATTAAATCCTCCAGATATGCAAAATACACAGCCAAGTACTGTATGTGAACGAGGGCACTTCTTGCAATGCAGCCACTTAAAATCAAGTATATCATCGGCCTTAGGCTATGTTTAGACTGCAGGTAAAAGTGGCCCAAATTAGATTTTCTTTTGCTCATACGGTATGTGACTCAGAAGATACAGTATGTTTTTTTTCACAACAGTGTGAACAGCACAAGTCACATGGAATCTGATCTTTTCCTATTCAGATTGGGCCACTTTCATATATGATGCAGATACAGGTCTGATTTGTTTTAATTAGCTCGCTTCACGGCATTCAACTTAATACATCAAATGAATCAATAAATTAAACCATAAACTGTGATTTCAGTGTCTGTCCTTTTTACATCCATCAACATTATTGTTCATTTGCTTATGCAGGTCAGTTCAGGAGTGTGTGATCAGTTCACACTGGAATCTGATATTGCCCACATACATTTATTTTAAGTAATAACAGCCAAACAAAGAAATTGGATCTGAACAATAAATATGAATTTATTAGAGCAATAAAGCTTGCAGTGTGAACGTATAGCCTTAGTGTGTGTACCCAAGTACGCTTCGTTCACAAGTAGTCATTTGCTAAACTAGATAGAAAGAATAGATAGAAATAGATAGATAGAAAACCACACTGTTATTAGACTCTGTTTGATCAGGATGAAGTGGATTTTTTTGGAGGGGGAGCTGATTGACAGTCTCACTTCAAAAAAGACAATTACTTGAGAGAGAGAGAGAGAGAGAGAGAGAGAGAGAGAGAGAGAGAGAGAGAGAGAGAGAGAGAGAGAGAGAGAGAGAGAGAGAGAGAGAGAGAGAGAGAGAGAGAGAGAGAGAGAGAGAGAGAGAGAGAGAGAGGGAGAGAGAGAGAGGAGGGAGAGGGAGAGGGAGAGGGGAGAGGGGAGAGGGAGAGGGAGAGGGAGAGGGAGAGAGAGAGAGAGAGAGAGAGAGGGAAAAAAAAACATATCTCCAACCAGCTCTCTTTATCTACCCATTTATTTATTTATTTAACCATCATATTAGGACTATTTTATCTCTTCTTTATTGAAACCATGACCCATCAAAATGTTTGATATGTGAGGCAGACGCCTCCCTCTGTCCCTGACTGCTCATTCTTTAGTAAAAGCAATACAGGCCTAGATACATAATCAGACATCAGTCCATGAGCCAGACCAGAGATGAGTCGGAATTGATTGATTGATTTATTGATTGATTGATTGATTGATTGATTCATCTGAGTGCGCAAAACCTATTACCGATTCTTTGTTTATTGTGTATAGTGTCAATGTGAGTAAATTAGTATATGATAACCTTTCCACAGGAGCAGCTTGTCATATTTATTGGACATTTTGTTATTTTCCTCTATTATGTGCGCAAGACACTGTATAGTGGTAAAAAATAACTAATAGATATCATCATGAAACTTCCCCAGTTGACTACTTACATTAAGACAATTATTTATTGTATTACAAGTTTTCTGAAATTGTATGTTTAAATGCAAATGAGGAGTATCTGTTTAAACATCCCCTCATTTGCTTAACTTCCTAGAACAGACATTTTAACATGGGATAAAGCCAGATACATTTTATTTTTTATGGATATCTATTTTTATCAGTCGATAAAACAGAAAATACTGTCAACAGCCATGTTTTTAGGAATATTATCTTAATAAATCAAGCTGTGAATGATATATGAACACACCCTTTTAGAAAACTGGAAAGTTTGAAAGTTCTCCTCAGAGTGTGAGAAAACAGCGTGCAGGCTATTGTAAAATCCCATACATTTCTATTGGAAACCACTATCTACAGACATAATATCTAATCAAATCATATAATGTGAGAACCAAGATCCTGGTGCCCCGCCCACTGACCCTGTGACCTTTGTTGACCCTCATTAGTTGGGCCCACATACATCTAAACATCTAGATGTGGGGGGTGGTCGGGCTACAACCTCAGGCCGTGTCAATCTCATCCATCTCTGACAGCAGGAAGCCGGGGGCCCTGCTCGCCCCATGACCACCGTGGCCCTTCCAGCGCTCTCTGGCTGGCCACACACCGAGCACAGGCACCCTCATCCACCCTGCGCCCTGGTGATCTTAGCGCAAAAGGCGTGTTCTCCCTAGCGACTCCTAGAGAGGTCATATAGGCTGTCTACTCTATAGGCCGTGCTGGGCATATTACAACTGAGCCCTTCTGAGCACACCACACTACCCGCCTTAAAGGGGAACTATTTTACTATTTCTTTCACTATTTGGGCACTTTTACACAATTCCTATGAGTCTATGGAACACCTCTGTAATATATATTTTTTTTTTATTCATTGTTTTGTATTTCTAATCAAGTCCTCAAAAACAGCATTTTTCTACCTCCAAGATCTCGAGCTGTTTTGAGCCTGGGCTCCTAAACCACTGCGGGTCGTCTCTTCCCCTGAACATTAACATGCAGCAGTGACTATATGACATCACATATAGGCACATTTTCAAATGACTCAGTTCAGTGAGGGTGAATATTGTGAGAGGAGAATTGGAAGAATGCGCCAATATGAGAATTTTGAGACATAGATCATATTAATATAAGTTCACATAGCTAGGAAACAATGCTAAACACTCAAAAAGGCCATTTATAAGATAGTTCCCCTTTAAGTCCACAGAAAACAAATCATTCTCCTCCTCTGCTCCTCGACACTGGAATCAACTCCCGTCACACCATCAAAGAAGCCCCATCCGTAGAAACATTTAAGTCCCACCTCAAAACCCACCTGTTCAACCTTGCATACCCTCACTCCTGACCCTCCAACCCCTGCATTACTTACATGTTCACACCTGTACACACCTATATATTATTATTATTATTATTATTATTATTATTATTATTATTATTATTATTATTTATTATTATTATTATTATTATTATTATTATTATTATTATTATTATTATTATTATTATTATTATTATTATTATTATTATTATTATTATTATTATTATTATTATTATTATTATTATTATTATTATTATTATTATATTATTATTATTATTATTATTATTATTATTATTATTATTATTATTATTATTATTATTATTATTATTATTATTATTATTATTATTATTATTATTATTATTATTATTATATTATTATTATTATTATTATTATTATTATTATTATTATTATTATTATTATTATTGTTATTGTTGTTGTTGTTGTTGTTGTTGTTGTTGTTGTTGTTGTTGTTGTTGTTGTTGTTGTTGTTGTTGTTTTGTTATTATTATGTGTTATTATTGTTGTTGTTGTTGTTGTTGTTGGTTGTTGTTGTTGTTGTTGTTGTTGTTGTTGTTGTTATTATTATTATTATTATTATTATTATTATTATTATTATTATTATTATTATTATATTATTATTATTATTATTTTTTTTTTTTTTTTTTTTTTTGTCTCTTAGCTGTCTCCCTTTCTCTGTAGTATCCCCACCGTATTGTCATTGTGAAAGTCCATGTACTGTGTTTGTCCATGTACTGTGTTTGTCCATATACTGTAATGCAATGTCTGTAAAGTGCTTTGAGATACCTTATGTAAGGCGCTATATAAAACACATGTATTATTATTATTATTATTATTATTATTATTATTATTATTATTATTATTATTATTATTATTATTATTATTATTATTATTATTATTATTATTATTATTATTATTATATTATTATTATTATTATTATTATTATTATTATTATTATTATTATTATTATTATTATTATTATTATTATTAGTGTGGGTGACCTGGCGAAGCCAGGTTGCCACCCACACTATACATATCCATACTCTTTTTTTTATTTATTATTCTTTATTCCACGATTTTGCAAACACTTTGCAACACGTAAGCGTTCGCGCCCCATACACGTGAAAGGTATCAAAACGAGCGGCTTGCCTATGGCAACACCGGTCTCCGAACTCGTAAAGTTTCACCGCACCGTCTGGCTACGAATCGACTTTAAACGGTAAAATATCGGTCCCATTGGGAATGCATTGCATTTTAGAGTGTAGCAGCTGAAATAATCTTTTTCCCCCTACCTTGGGTGAATTGCGAGTGTGATCTCAATTTTGGACGTAGAAATAAAACAAACACATCAAAACGATGACACGGCTGTCAACCCGCTCACAAAAGAAAAATAAATGGAATTGGACATTTCTATCTCAACTGACGACCATTTGTTTGAAGGTTCTCCTCCCCATTGACCGCCATGCAATCGCACTCTAGAAATCACATTTTTCACACTATTTTTTAGCCTTCTGTTCCGATCGCCGAAGGAGTGCCACAATATCGCACGAATGTCACAATATCGCGCACAACCCTTCGCCTACTCGTTGTAGTGCTCATGTGCGCGTCACAACGCTTCATCTCTTATAGTTTTCTTTTAATCAATGTGACAATGCAGTCATGCATCTGCCTCCATAGAAATGCATTGGATAGAAAATATGCAAGTCATAGTGATTGCTTCACCTGTGTGGCTCATGGCTCACTCATGATTGGTTCAGCTGTGTGGCTCGTGGCTGAGCTGCCAATGACATCATCCATTTAACCCATCATTGGCCATCACTGTGTTGCACTACTGAATTGCTGACAGCGCCCTCTGTCTTGTGGGTTGTGTCATTGTACTCAGTAGGGATATCCTCTTTCATTTTTCATTGGTCCATGTTGACCCCCTTTCATTGGTCGATGTTGACCACTCCCCCGATCCTTAGACCACGCCCCCTTAGGCCACACCCCCTCAGTGTATCTCTTGAACCGTTTGTCGTAGAGACTTGGGTTGTGCCATTGGTCGATGTTGACCACCTTTCATTGGTCGATGTTGACCACTCCCCCGATCCTTAGACCACGCCCCCTTAGGCCACACCCCCTCAGTGTATCTCTTGAACCGTTTGTCGTAGAGACTTGCGGATTGTGCCATTGTACTCGGTGTAATAGTGTAATAGTGTGTAATAGTGTAATAGTGTGTAATAGTGTAATAGTGTAATAGTGTGTAATAGTGTAATAGTGTGTAATAGTGTAATAGTGTGTAATAGTGTGTAATAGTGTAATAGTGTAATAGTGTGTAATAGTGTAATATTGTGTAATAGTGTAATAGTGTAATAGTGTGTAATAGTGTAATAGTGTGTAATAGTGTAATAGTGTAATATTGTGTAATAGTGTAATAGTGTGTAATAGTGTAATAGTGTGTAATAGTGTAATAGTGTGTAATAGTGTAATAGTGTCTAATAGTGTAATAGTGTGTAATAGTGTAATAGTGTAATAGTGTGTAATAGTGTAATAGTGTAATAGTGTGTAATAGTGTAATAGTGTAATAGTGTGTAATAGTGTAATAGTGTGTAATAGTGTAATAGTGTAATAGTGTGTAATAGTGTAATAGTGTGTAATAGTGTAATAGTGTGTAATAGTGTAATAGTGTGTAATAGTGTAATAGTGTAATAGTGTGTAATAGTGTAATAGTGTAATAGTGTGTAATAGTGTAATAGTGTAATAGTGTGTAATAGTGTAATAGTGTAATAGTGTGTAATAGTGTAATAGTGTGTAATAGTGTAATAGTGTAATAGTGTGTAATAGTGTAATAGTGTGTAATAGTGTAATCGTGTGTAATAGTGTAATAGTGTAATAGTGTGTAATAGTAGTGTAATAGTGTGTAATAGTGTAATAGTGTGTAATAGTGTAATAGTGTAATAGTGTAATAGTGTGTAATAGTGTAATAGTGTAATAGTGTGTAATAGTGTAATAGTGTAATAGTGTGTAATAGTGTAATAGTGTAATAGTGTGTAATAGTGTGTAATAGTGTAATAGTGTAATAGTGTGTAATAGTGTAATATTGTGTAATAGTGTAATAGTGTGTAATAGTGTAATAGTGTGTAATAGTGTAATAGTGTGTAATAGTGTAATAGTGTGTAATAGTGTGTAATAGTGTAATAGTGTAATAGTGTGTAATAGTGTAATAGTGTCTAATAGTGTAATAGTGTGTAATAGTGTAATAGTGTAATAGTGTGTAATAGTGTAATAGTGTCTAATAGTGTAATAGTGTGTAATAGTGTAATAGTGTAATAGTGTGTAATAGTGTAATAGTGTGTAATAGTGTAATAGTGTAATAGTGTGTAATAGTGTAATAGTGTGTAATAGTGTAATAGTGTAATAGTGTGTAATAGTGTAATAGTGTGTAATAGTGTAATAGTGTGTAATAGTGTAATAGTGTGTAATAGTGTAATAGTGTAATAGTGTGTAATAGTGTAATAGTGTAATAGTGTGTAATAGTGTAATAGTGTAATAGTGTGTAATAGTGTAATAGTGTAATAGTGTGTAATAGTGTAATAGTGTGTAATAGTGTAATAGTGTGTAATAGTGTAATAGTGTGTAATAGTGTAATAGTGTGTAATAGTGTAATAGTGTGTAATAGTGTAATAGTGTGTAATAGTGTAATAGTGTGTAATAGTGTAATAGTGTGTAATAGTGTAATAGTGTAATAGTGTGTAATAGTGTAATAGTGTGTAATAGTGTAATAGTGTGTAATAGTGTGTAATAGTGTAATAGTGTAATAGTGTGTAATAGTGTAATATTGTGTAATAGTGTAATAGTGTAATAGTGTGTAATAGTGTAATAGTGTGTAATAGTGTGTAATAGTGTAATAGTGTAATAGTGTGTAATAGTGTAATAGTGTCTAATAGTGTAATAGTGTGTAATAGTGTAATAGTGTGTAATAGTGTAATAGTGTGTAATAGTGTAATAGTGTGTAATAGTGTAATAGTGTGTAATAGTGTAATAGTGTAATAGTGTGTAATAGTGTAATAGTGTGTAATAGTGTAATAGTGTGTAATAGTGTAATAGTGTGTAATAGTGTAATAGTGTGTAATAGTGTAATAGTGTGTAATAGTGTAATAGTGTAATGGTGTAATAGTGTGTAATAGTGTAATAGTGTAATAGTGTGTAATAGTGTAATAGTGTAATAGTGTGTAATAGTGTAATAGTGTAATAGTGTGTAATAGTGTAATAGTGTAATAGTGTGTAATAGTGTAATAGTGTGTAATAGTGTAATAGTGTGTAATAGTGTAATAGTGTGTAATAGTGTAATAGTGTGTAATAGTGTAATAGTGTAATAGTGTGTAATAGTGTAATAGTGTGTAATAGTGTAATAGTGTGTAATAGTGTAATAGTGTAATAGTGTGTAATAGTGTAATAGTGTGTAATAGTGTAATAGTGTAATAGTGTGTAATAGTGTAATAGTGTGTAATAGTGTAATAGTGTAATAGTGTGTAATAGTGTAATAGTGTTATAGTGTGTAATAGTGTAATAGTGTAATAGTGTGTAATAGTGTAATAGTGTGTAATAGTGTAATAGTGTGTAATAGTGTAATAGTGTGTAATAGTGTGTAATAGTGTAATAGTGTGTAATAGTGTAATAGTGTAATAGTGTGTAATAGTGTGTAATAGTGTGTAATTGTGTAATATTGTGTAATAGTGTAATAGTGTAATAGTGTAATAGTGTGTAATAGTGTGTAATAGTGTAATAGTGTGTAATAGTGTAATAGTGTGTAATAGTGTGTAATAGTGTAATAGTGTGTAATAGTGTAATAGTGTGTAATAGTGTAATAGTGTGTAATAGTGTAATAGTGTAATAGTGTGTAATAGTGTAATAGTGTAATAGTGTGTAATAGTGTAATAGTGTGTAATAGTGTAATAGTGTGTAATAGTGTGTAATAGTGTAATAGTGTAATAGCGTGTAATAGTGTAATAGTGTGTAATAGTGTAATAGTGTGTAATAGTGTAATAGTGTGTAATAGTGTAATAGTGTAATAGTGTGTAATAGTGTAATAGTGTGTAATAGTGTAATAGTGTGTAATAGTGTAATAGTGTGTAATAGTGTAATAGTGTGTAATAGTGTAATAGTGTAATAGTGTGTAATAGTGTAATAGTGTAATAGTGTGTAATAGTGTAATAGTGTAATAGTGTGTAATAGTGTAATAGTGTGTAATAGTGTAATAGTGTGTAATAGTGTGTAATAGTGTAATAGTGTAATAGTGTGTAATAGTGTAATATTGTGTAATAGTGTAATAGTGTAATAGTGTGTAATAGTGTAATAGTGTGTAATAGTGTGTAATAGTGTGTAATAGTGTAATAGTGTGTAATAGTGTAATAGTGTGTAATAGTGTAATAGTGTGTAATAGTGTAATAGTGTAATAGTGTGTAATAGTGTAATAGTGTGTAATAGTGTAATAGTGTAATAGTGTGTAATAGTGTAATAGTGTGTAATAGTGTAATAGTGTAATAGTGTAATAGTGTGTAATAGTGTAATAGTGTGTAATAGTGTAATAGTGTGTAATAGTGTAATAGTGTAATAGTGTGTAATAGTGTAATAGTGTAATAGTGTGTAATAGTGTAATAGTGTAATAGTGTGTAATAGTGTAATAGTGTAATAGTGTAATAGTGTGTAATAGTGTAATAGTGTGTAATAGTGTAATAGTGTGTAATAGTGTAATAGTGTGTAATAGTGTAATAGTGTGTAATAGTGTAATAGTGTAATAGTGTGTAATAGTGTAATAGTGTGTAATAGTGTAATAGTGTGTAATAGTGTAATAGTGTGTAATAGTGTAATAGTGTAATAGTGTGTAATAGTGTAATAGTGTGTAATAGTGTAATAGTGTAATAGTGTGTAATAGTGTAATAGTGTGTAATAGTGTAATAGTGTAATAGTGTGTAATAGTGTAATAGTGTTATAGTGTGTAATAGTGTAATAGTGTAATAGTGTGTAATAGTGTAATAGTGTGTAATAGTGTAATAGTGTGTAATAGTGTAATAGTGTGTAATAGTGTAATAGTGTGTAATAGTGTAATAGTGTGTAATAGTGTGTAATAGTGTAATAGTGTGTAATAGTGTAATAGTGTAATAGTGTGTAATAGTGTAATAGTGTGTAATAGTGTGTAATAGTGTGTAATTGTGTAATAGTGTAATAGTGTGTAATAGTGTGTAATAGTGTAATAGTGTGTAATAGTGTAATAGTGTGTAATAGTGTGTAATAGTGTAATAGTGTAATAGTGTGTAATAGTGTAATAGTGTGTAATAGTGTAATAGTGTGTAATAGTGTAATAGTGTAATAGTGTGTAATAGTGTAATAGTGTAATAGTGTGTAATAGTGTAATAGTGTGTAATAGTGTAATAGTGTGTAATAGTGTGTAATAGTGTAATAGTGTAATAGCGTGTAATAGTGTAATAGTGTGTAATAGTGTAATAGTGTGTAATAGTGTAATAGTGTGTAATAGTGTAATAGTGTAATAGTGTGTAATAGTGTAATAGTGTAATAGTGTGTAATAGTGTAATAGTGTGTAATAGTGTAATAGTGTAATAGTGTAATAGTGTGTAATAGTGTAATAGTGTAATAGTGTGTAATAGTGTAATAGTGTAATAGTGTGTAATAGTGTAATAGTGTAATAGTGTGTAATAGTGTAATAGTGTGTAATAGTGTAATAGTGTGTAATAGTGTGTAATAGTGTAATAGTGTGTAATAGTGTAATATTGTGTAATAGTGTAATAGTGTTGCGGGTTGTGTCATTGCACTCAGTAGGGATATCCTCTTTGATTGGTCTATGTTGACCACTCCCCCGATCCTTAGGCCGCGCCCCCTTTTTGTATCCTTTGAACCGTTTGTCATAGAGACTCGCGAGAGACCCTCTCCCCCGTTGGCCGGCGGTGCACAGGCGTCACCCACACTTTCACAATTTCCCCCGCGCGGAATTGTCTAGTTATTAGTGTGGGTGACCTGGCGAAGCCAGGTTGCCACCCACACTATACATATCCATACTCTTTTTATTAGTGTGGGTGACCTGGCGAAGCCAGGTTGCCACCCACACTATACATATCCATACTCTTTTTATTAGTGTGGGTGACCTGGCGAAGCCAGGTTGCCACCCACACTATACATATCCATACTCTTTTTATTATTTATTTATTCCACCGATTTTGCAAACACTTTGCAACACGTAAGCGTTCGCGCCCCATACACGTGAAAGGTATCAAAACGAGCGGCTTGCCTATGGCAACACCGGTCTCCGAACTCGTAAAGTTTCACCGCACCGTCTGGCTACGAATCGACTTTAAACGGTAAAATATCGGTCCCATTGGGAATGCATTGCATTTTAGAGTGTAGCAGCTGAAATAATCTTTTTCCCCCTACCTTGGGTGAATTGCGAGTGTGATCTCAATTTTGGACGTAGAAATAAAACAAACACATCAAAACGATGACACGGCTGTCAACCCGCTCACAAAAGAAAAATAAATGGAATTGGACATTTCTATCTCAACTGACGACCATTTGTTTGAAGGTTCTCCTCCCCATTGACCGCCATGCAATCGCACTCTAGAAATCACATTTTTCACACTATTTTTTAGCCTTCTGTTCCGATCGCCGAAGGAGTGCCACAATATCGCACGAATGTCACAATATCGCGCACAACCCTTCGCCTACTCGTTGTAGTGCTCATGTGCGCGTCACAACGCTTCATCTCTTATAGTTTTCTTTTAATCAATGTGACAATGCAGTCATGCATCTGCCTCCATAGAAATGCATTGGATAGAAAATATGCAAGTCATAGTGATTGCTTCACCTGTGTGGCTCATGGCTCACTCATGATTGGTTCAGCTGTGTGGCTCGTGGCTGAGCTGCCAATGACATCATCCACTTAACCCATCATTGGCCATCACTGTGTTGCACTACTGAATTGCTGACAGCGCCCTCTGTCTTGTGGGTTGTGTCATTGTACTCAGTAGGGATATCCTCTTTCATTTTTCATTGGTCCATGTTGACCCCCTTTCATTGGTCGATGTTGACCACTCCCCCGATCCTTAGACCACGCCCCCTTAGGCCACACCCCCTCAGTGTATCTCTTGAACCGTTTGTCGTAGAGACTTGCGGATTGTGCCATTGGTCGATCTTGACCACCTTTCATTGGTCGATGTTGACCACTCCCCCGATCCTTAGACCACGCCCCCTTAGGCCACACCCCCTCAGTGTATCTCTTGAACCGTTTGTCGTAGAGACTTGCGGATTGTGCCATTGTACTCGGTTTAATAGTGTAATAGTGTGTAATAGTGTAATAGTGTGTAATAGTGTAATAGTGTGTAATAGTGTAATAGTGTAATAGTGTGTAATAGTGTGTAATAGTGTAATAGTGTAATAGTGTGTAATAGTGTAATAGTGTGTAATAGTGTGTAATAGTGTAATATTGTGTAATAGTGTAATAGTGTAATAGTGTGTAATAGTGTAATAGTGTGTAATAGTGTAATAGTGTATAATAGTGTGTAATAGTGTAATAGTGTGTAATAGTGTGTAATAGTGTAATAGTGTGTAATAGTGTAATAGTGTGTAATAGTGTAATAGTGTAATAGTGTAATAGTGTGTAATAGTGTAATATTGTGTAATAGTGTAATAGTGTAATAGTGTGTAATAGTGTAATAGTGTGTAATAGTGCAATAGTGTGTAATAGTGTGTAATAGTGTAATAGTGTGTAATAGTGTGTAATAGTGTAATAGTGTGTAATAGTGTAATAGTGTGTAATAGTGTAATAGTGTAATAGTGTGTAATAGTGTGTAATAGTGTAATAGTGTGTAATAGTGTAATAGTGTGTAATAGTGTAATAGTGTGTAATAGTGTAATAGTGTGTAATAGTGTAATATTGTGTAATAGTGTAATAGTGTGTAATAGTGTAATAGTGTGTAATAGTGTAATAGTGTGTAATAGTGTAATAGTGTGTAATAGTGTGTAATAGTGTAATAGTGTAATAGTGTGTAATAGTGTAATAGTGTAATAGTGTGTAATAGTGTAATAGTGTGTAATAGTGTAATAGTGTGTAATAGTGTAATAGTGTAATAGTGTAATAGTGTGTAATAGTGTAATAGTGTGTAATAGTGTGTAATAGTGTAATAGTGTGTAATAGTGTAATAGTGTGTAATAGTGTAATAGTGTAATAGTGTGTAATAGTGTAATAGTGTGTAATAGTGTAATAGTGTGTAATAGTGTAATAGTGTGTAATAGTGTAATAGTGTGTAATAGTGTGTAATAGTGTGTAATAGTGTAATAGTGTGTAATAGTGTAATAGTGTGTAATAGTGTAATAGTGTGTAATAGTGTAATAGTGTGTAATAGTGTAATGGTGTAATAGTGCAATAGTGTGTAATAGTGTAATAGTGTAATAGTGTTATAGTGTGTAATAGTGTAATAGTGTAATAGTGTGTAATAGTGTGTAATAGTGTAATAGTGTGTAATGGTGTGTAATGTTGTGTAATGGTGTAATAGTGTAATAGTGTGTAATAGTGTAATAGTGTAATAGTGTGTAATAGTGTAATAGTGTGTAATAGTGTAATAGTGTAATAGTGTAATAGTGTAATAGTGTGTAATAGTGTAATAGTGTGTAATAGTGTAATAGTGTGTAATAGTGTAATAGTGTAATAGTGTAATAGTGTGTAGTAGTGTAATAGTGTAATGTGTGTAATAGTGTAATAGTGTAATAGTGTGTAGTGTGTAATAGTGTAATAGTGTGTAATAGTGTGTAATAGTGTAATAGGTGTAATAGTGTAATAGTGTGTAATAGTGTAATAGTGTGTAATAGTGTAATAGTGTGTAATAGTGTAATAGTGTGTAATAGTGTAATAGTGTGTATAGTGTGTAATAGTGTAATAGTGTGTAATAGTGTAATAGTGTGTAATAGTGTAATAGTGTAATAGTGTAATAGTGTAATAGTGTGTAATAGTGTGTAATAGTGTAATAGTGTGTAATAGTGTAATAGTGTGTAATAGTGTAATAGTGTAATAGTGTGTAATAGTGTGTAATAGTGTAATAGTGTGTAATAGTGTGTAATAGTGTATTAGTGTAATAGTGTGTAATAGTGTGTATAGTGTGTAATAGTGTAATAGTGTAATAGTGTAATAGTGTGTAATAGTGTAATAGTGTGAATAGTGTAATGTGTAATAGTGTAATAGTGTGTAATAGTGTAATAGTGTGTAATAGTGTGTAATAGTGTAATAGTGTGTAATAGTGTAATAGTGTATAGTGTAATAGTGTAATAGTGTGTAATAGTGTGTAATAGTGTAATAGTGTAATAGTGTGTATAGTGTGTAATAGTGTAATAGTGTAATGTGTATAGTGTGTGTAATAGTGTGTAATAGTGTAATAGTGTAATAGTGTGTAATAGTGTGTAATAGTGTAATAGTGTAATAGTGTGTAATAGTGTATAGTGTGTAATAGTGTAATAGTGTGTAATAGTGTAATAGTGTGTAATAGTGTAATAGTGTGTAATAGTGTAATAGTGTAATAGTGTGTAATAGTGTGTAATAGTGTGTAATAGTGTAATAGTGTGTATGTGTAATAGGTGTAATAGTGTAATAGTGTGTAATAGTGTAATAGTGTAATAGTGTGTAATAGTGTGTAATAGTGTAATAGTGTGTAATAGTTGTAATAGTGTGTAATAGTGTAATAGGTGTAATAGTGTGTAATAGTGTAATAGTGTGTAATAGTGTATAGTGTGTAATAGTGGAATAGTGTAATAGTGTGTAATAGTGTAATAGTGTGTAATAGTATATAGTGTGTAATAGTGTGTAATAGTGTAATAGTGTGTAATAGTGTAATAGTGTGTAATAGTGTAATAGTGTAATAGTGTGTAATATTGTAATAGTGTATAGTGTAATAGTGTGTAATAGTGTAATAGTGTGTAATAGTGTGTAATAGTGTAATAGTGTGTAATAGTGTAATGTAATTGTGTAATGTGTAATAGTGTAATAGTGTGTATAGTGTAATAGTGTGTATAGTGTAATAGATGTAATAGTGTGTAATAATGTAATAGTGTAATAGTGTGTAATAGTGTAATAGTGTAATAGTGTGTATGTAATAGTGTAATAGTGTGTAATAGTGTAATAGTGCAATAGTGTGTAATAGTGTAATAGTGTAATAGTGTAATAGTGTAATAGTGTGTAATAGTGTGTAATAGTGTGTAATAGTGTGTAATATTGTGTAATAGTGTAATAGTGTTGCGGGTTGTGTCATTGCACTCAGTAGGGAATATCCTCTTTGATTGGTCTATGTTGACCACTCCCCTGATCCTTAGGCCGCGCCCCCTTTTTGTATCCTTTGAACCGTTTGTCATAGAGACTCGCGAGAGACCCTCTCCCCGTTGGCCGGCGGTGCACAGGCGTCACCCACACCTTTCACAATTTCCCCCGCGCGGATTGTCTAGTTATTTATTATTCTTTATTCCACCGATTTTGCAAACACTTTGCAACACGTAAGCGTTCGCGCCCCATACACGTGAAAGGTATCAAAACGAGCGGCTTGCCTATGGCAACACCGGTCTCCGAACTCGTAAAGTTTCACCGCACCGTCTGGCTACGAATCGACTTTAAACGGTAAAATATCGGTCCCATTGGGAATGCATTGCATTTTAGAGTGTAGCAGCTGAAATAATCTTTTTCCCCCTACCTTGGGTGAATTGCGAGTGGATCTCAATTTTGGACGTAGAAATAAAACAAACACATCAAACGATGACACGGCTGTCAACCCGCTCACAAAAGAAAAATAAATGGAATTGGACATTTCTATCTCAACTGACGACCATTTGTTTGAAGGTTCTCCTCCCCATTGACCGCCATGCAATCGCACTCTAGAAATCACATTTTTCACACTATTTTTTAGCCTTCTGTTCCGATCGCCGAAGGAGTGCCACAATATCGCACGAATGTCACAATATCGCGCACAACCCTTCGCCTACTCGTTGTAGTGCTCATGTGCGCGTCACAACGCTTCATCTCTTATAGTTTTCTTTTAATCAATGTGACAATGCAGTCATGCATCTGCCTCCATAGAAATGCATTGGATAGAAAATATGCAAGTCATAGTGATTGCTTCACCTGTGTGGCTCATGGCTCACTCATGATTGGTTCAGCTGTGTGGCTCGTGGCTGAGCTGCCAATGACATCATCCACTTAACCCATCATTGGCCATCACTGTGTTGCACTACTGAATTGCTGACAGCGCCCTCTGTCTTGTGGGTTGTGTCATTGTACTCAGTAGGGATATCCTCTTTCATTTTTCATTGGTCCATGTTGACCCCCTTTCATTGGTCGATGTTGACCACTCCCCCGATCCTTAGACCACGCCCCCTTAGGCCACACCCCCTCAGTGTATCTCTTGAACCGTTTGTCGTAGAGACTTGCGGTTTGTGCCATTGGTCGATGTTGACCACCTTTCATTGGTCGATGTTGACCACTCCCCCGATCCTTAGACCACGCCCCCTTAGGCCACACCCCCTCAGTGTATCTCTTGAACCGTTTGTCGTAGAGACTTGCGGATTGTGCCATTGTACTCGGTGTAATAGTGTAATAGTGTGTAATAGTGTAATAGTGTGTAATAGTGTAATAGTGTAATAGTGTGTAATAGTGTGTAATAGTGTAATAGTGTAATAGTGTGTAATAGTGTATAGTGTAATAGTGTAATAGTGTAATAGTGTGTAATAGTGTAATATGTAATAGTGTAATAGTGTTTTAGGTGTAATAGTGTAATAGTGTGTAATAGTGTAATAGTGTGTATGTTGTAATAGTGTAATAGTGTAGTATGTGTAATAGTGTGTAATTTGAGTGTAATATAGTGTAATAGTGTGTAATAGTGTAATAGTGTGTAATAGTGTAATAGTGTGTAATAGTGTAATAGTGTAATAGTGTGTAATAGTGTAATAGTGTAATAGTGTGTAATAGTGTAATAGTGTGTAATAGTGTAATAGTGTGAAAAATGTAATAGTGTAATAGTGTGTAATAGTGTAGTGTAATAGTGTGTAATAGTGATAGGTAATAGTGTGAAGTGTAATAGTGTAATAGTGTAATAGTGTAATAGTGTAATAGTGTTATATGTATAGGTTAAATTGTATAGTGTAATAGTGTTAATAGTGTAATAGTGTAATAGTGTGTAATAGTGTAATAGTGTAATAGTGTATAGTGTGTAATAGTGTATAGTGTAATAGTGTAAGGTGTAGTGTAATAGTGATGTAATAGTGTGTAATAGTGTGTAATAGTGTAATAGTGTGTAATAGTGTAATAGTGTGTAATAGTGTAAATGTGGTAATAGTGTAATAGTGTGTAATAGTGTGTAATAGTGTAATAGTGTGTAATAGTGTAATAGTGTAATAGTGTAATAGTGTAATAGTGTGTATAGTGTGTAATAGTGTAATAGTGTAATAGTGTGTAATAGTGTAATAGTGTGTAATAGTGTGTAATAGTGTAATAGTGTATAGTGTGTAATAGTGTAATAGTGTAATAGTGTGTAATAGTGTAATAGTGTGTAATAGTGTAATAGTGTGTAATAGTGTAATAGTGTGTAATAGTGTAATATAAGAGTAATGTAATAGTGTGTATATGTGTAATAGTGTAATAGTGTGTAATAGTGTAATAGTGTAATATTGTGTAATAGTGTAATAGTGTGTATGGTGTAATAGTGTAATAGTGTAATAGTGTGTAATAGTGTAATAGTGTGTAAGTGTAATAGTGTATAGTGTAATAGTGTTGTAATAGTGTGTAATAGTGTAATAGTGTATAGTGTGTAATAGTGTAATAGTTGTAATAGTGTAATAGTGTGTAATAGTGTAATAGTGTGTAATGTGGTAATAGTGTAATAGTGTTA
>NW_028171466.1:0-17975 GCF_963971535.1 Notolepis coatsorum
ATATGGTCTCCAAAGGGCCATTTGGAGACTCCAAGTGGCCATTTTGGAAAAACGCATATACATACCATTAGAAAAAGTTGTGTAAAACACTCATTTTCTGTGGTATTGTTATCAACTTTAGACATGTACTAGATATGACTTCAGGCTATGGACCCATACCTATCATATGGAACCTGTAAGAGGCCTCAGTTTGCAAGATCATTCAAATGGAAGTAAAACAAACTTAAAGATCAGAGTGATTCTTCCTGGTGTGGATGAAAATTCAGAATGTTTCCTTTCAAAAGAGACCAGACTCATGCATGTGCTATAAGTATAAATTATAATAAATTGCAGATTATAGAAAAATTTGCCTGCACAGAGGTTAAAGCCAAGGGAAAGGTATTTGGCTCATTTGGCAGAAGGTGTTTCGTCCATACAAATATCTCCATGTGGCTGTACAAAGCGTACAAATGTCAACAGCCTCTTGCCCTATAAATGTTTTAAAACCAAAACTACGAACTTGGAAGTTTGAGTCTCCTGCTCCTCACCCTTACGCCACGAGCACACTGCTAATGAATTAATTTCACTCGCGGCTCCCTCGCGGGATCGCGCGCCTGGTCAGGCACACTGGACCTACGACTTGAGCGCGCGGAAGCGCACCGAGGAAGGCACATTTACATTGGGACAGCTGTAAATGCCTAGTCTATATGCGAAGTCAGTCATTTTAGAATGATGATCAGTGTGACTGTACTCGAAAGAGCAGCGTGGAGCCCCAGCAGCATCAAGAGCTCTCTCTCTCTCCCTCTCTCTCTCCCCCCTCTCTCTCTCTCTCTCTCTCCCTCTCTCTCCCCCCCCCTCTCTCTCTCTCTCTCTCTCTCTCCCTCTCTCTCTCTCTCTCTCTCTCTCTCTCTCTCTCTCTCTCTCTCTCGCTCTCTCTCTATCTCCCCCCCCCCCTCTCTATCTGTCTCTGTCGGGACAGACAGGCAACCAGATATAGACAGATAGACAAACAAACAAACAAACAAACAAACAAACAGACAGACAGACAGACAGACAGACAGACAGACAGACAGACAGACAGACAGACAGACAGACAGACAGACAGACAGACAGATACAGACAGACAGACAGACAGACAGACAGACAGACAGACAGACAGACAGACAGACAGACAGACAGACAGACAGACAGACAGACAGACAGACAGACAGACAGACAGACAGACAGACAGACAGACAGACAGACAGACAGACAGACAGACAGACAGACAGACAGACAGACAGACAGACAGACAGACAGACAGACAGACAGACAGACAGACAGACAGACAGACAGACAGACAGACAGACAGACAGACAGACAGACAGACAGACAGACAGACAGACAGACAGACAGACAGACAGACAGACAGACAGACAGACAGACAGACAGACAGACAGACAGACAGACAGACAGACAGACAGACAGACAGACAGACAGACAGACAGACAGACAGACAGACAGACAGACAGACAGACAGACAGGCAACCAGATATGACAGATAGACAAACAAACAGACAGACAGGGCGGGGTACTAACTATAGTAATATTGTTTATTTGCATTGGGAAAGATAGACACATTAGCTGGCTGAACAACATCTATTGAAAGATAGAGAGAAAACGAGAGAGAAAGAGAGAAAGAAAGAGCTGTACTGTATTGTATACCCATTCTGCAATCTGTTAATAAAATATACACTGATATAAGCCTACTGGTTGCTGTTCAATCATAATAATAATAATAATCATAATTAACATAATTAGCTGTCAGGAAACAAGTAAAACGTTTGTCATTATAGGTGACAAGGTGGATTGACTTAATGACTGCTATATCCTGCTATTATTATTATTATTATTATTATTATTATTATTATTATTATTATTATTATTATTATTATTATTATTATTATTATTATTATTATTATTATTATTATTATTATTATTATTATTATTATTATTATTATTATTATTATTATTATTATTATTATTATTATTATTATTATTATTATTATTATTATTATTATTATTATTATTGTTGTTGTTGTTATTGTTATTGTTATTGTTATTGTTATTATTATTATTATATTATTATTATTATTATTATGCTATATCCTGCTATTATTATTATTATTATTATTATTATTATTATTATTATTATTATTATTATTATTATTATTATTATTATTATTATTATTATTATTATTATTATTATTATTATTATTATTATTATTATTATTATTATTATTATTATTATTATTATTATTATTATTATTATTATTATTATTATTATTATTATTATTATTATTATGCAACATTGTAATAGTTATAGGTATAAACAAACATACAGACAGGGGGGGGGGTGGGCGTTTATTTGCAGATACAGACACAGCTGGTTGAACAACATCTATATCTGTGGTAATAATGCAGATATTCAATTGTATTTCTGTGACAATGCACGTGGCGCGCCGCCTCAAATAGGATCGAGGCGAAAAAATAGCTTGCCGCTCGGGAGCCGCTCGCGAGGCGCGCTCCCGCTCGCGGCCAGTGTGCCTACTATCGTCCGTTAACATGGGAGCGGAAGTGAAGAGGCAGCCGCCCGTCCGTCCGTCCGTGTTCATTCGTCAGCAGTGAGCCTGTGGCGTTAGTGTCGTCTCAGAAGAGAAATGCATGCAGGATGAGAAAGTGAACTTCCACGTGAAGTTTATTTCCTTGTGTTATTTTTGTGAATATGTACCATTCTAGAGCACTGGTCAACACCTCTTTGTTGTGTTTTTCATTGGTCACAGTGGACCGGCCTATGTGGAGTTAGTATGAACACCTGAGTTGGAGCTTCTGTGTTAGACTAAGACTCCCAAGATGCAACACTGAATGGCACAGGAAGTCCTTAATTCCGACAGCCATCAGACTTTATAACGCATCACTGTGCCTCACTGCATCACTGAGCACAGGGTGACAGTACTATCTGGCATAATCTTCCTGTACTTTTACTTTTAAATCGACATTTTTACAATTTTGCACTTACTATATATCTCTGTATATTTTTGGCTGTATATTTTATATTTTAGAATGATAACAGAATGTTTATCCTGGACCGTATTTTATGATTTATTCTTCATTCTTATTTGTATTCTTATTCATGACTTTTGTTTCTGACTACCTAAACGTTTACTGTTAACTGTGAGTGATCTGTAGTGCTGATTTTCCTTATTATTATATTATATTATGAATAGAGTATTTCTATTCTATTCTATTCTATTTTGAATGCAGCGTTGTGATGCTCTCACAGTTACAGTGGATGCCAGAAAGCCACATGGAGATATTTGTATGTTGCTGTGGATACAACATGCCACATTCCCACATCCTCGTATCACCTTCTGTCGCTGGGTCACCAAGATCAACAGGGTTCTTCTTCTATCGGGCAGGAATGTTCACAGCAAATGTGAAAAGATTATTATTAAAGCTGTTGCGAGTTATTGCCTCAATCCACAATCCACAATATCCACGAGACACTAAAATAAAAAACATTACATAGAAATGTAATTGAAAGGTAAAAAAAAAGAAATCGCATGAAGAATCTCACATGAAGTAGTGTAGGGTATCAACAAAGTATTCATTAAGTATCACATTTTGAATTCCTGCAGTAAATAAAAGATACTAGGGGATATTTCTGATGTTCATAACATAAATGTATTTCATTGAGGGAACACCTTTTCAATAAGAATAAGAATTGACTATCTGGCTTTGGTGTGTGATGCAATGAAGTCATCAGGCCGCGTGTATGCTTTACCCAACGCAGTTGTGTTTCCGGGTTCCTCTGATTGGCCACTGACCTATGCTATTACGCCCCTAATGTATCAAGACTAGAGCCTTCTTGATCGTAATATCTACTCTATTGGGTTGTGTTTCTATAGCTCCAAGTCTGTTACCAAAACTCTGTAGTACGGCGGAGGAAATTAATCAATGA
Source organism: Notolepis coatsorum (assembly GCF_963971535.1). NCBI lineage: Eukaryota > Metazoa > Chordata > Actinopteri > Aulopiformes > Paralepididae > Notolepis > Notolepis coatsorum. The sequence goes on from NW_028171466.1 coordinate 3,980, forward strand.
GAGGTTTGTTATTTCTCAAGTGGTGGGTTTATTCAAATCCACAAAGTATACAAAAATGTTCTGTTTCAATAAATTAAATTGTCTGAACACAAGTGAGGAGGTACTATGCCACGACCTACTTATCTCCAGTCTAATAAAAGTAGTTAAGAGTAACAATCTTCAATGGAGCTTTGGTTGTTGCGTCTCGTTGGTTGTTGATTCTCGTTGCCAGGGAGACAAAGGAATCCTGGTCTCGTTCTCAGCGTCTCAAAAAGGTCCTCCTCCGTTCGGCTTGTGCATATGATTTCCAAGAGCTTCCTTCCGTCTGCTCCGTGCAGACCCTCTTAACGGCTAAATCCCGCCCCTGAGCGAACGTCGACCTGGTTCGTCAGGGGGCGGATCTTTAATCCTGATTGGCTAAAGCTCACAGTGGCCATTTTGGATTGGGGTCGTTGGCCATCTTAGAAGTTACACAACGCCCTATATGGAATGATTTTGAACCTAGAGGCAGTTCTGTATCACACTAGTTCCCGCTCAGCGTCTCATTGCATATATCTCGCTTCAGCATATATATACTGAATAAATTTCAAAATGTACCTTTAAATGCCAGCATTCATCTGGCCACACCCCCATCCGCTTACCTACATAAGCAGGGGTGGTGCCACACACTCATCTCCTTCTCAAATTTCATCACAAGCAACGTGTTGCTCATATGCCCACTTGACGTGGAGAAAAATATTGGCTGACAATGTTTACGAGGAAAGGAAGAACAAGAGATACGTTGACATCATATCTTTATTTTCTCTCTCATTATTTTCGAGAAAATACAGCAATATTGTCTTCGTCACTGGAGTGTCTGGAAGATGGTGATCATTCTAAAATCTCCACCGGTTTTCGTATTGGGAGCACGCCGCTGCATGCCTCTCAACTGCAGTTCCTTTCTGTGCTGGTTGCAGTAAAACCTTTCAGGACACAGCTGAACTGTAGGACGCGCCGCTGTTGTGAGAAGCGGTGAGTTCCAGGTTGGTGAGTGATGTTTTGCTTGCGGCTCCACTTGTCTGTTAGTGCTATGGGGGCTGGCTGACAATGTTTACGAACACCGGCCCCAGATTAAGGTCTTTTGTTCAGCCTCTTAGGCAACAGCGGAAGACCTTGATCTGAAGCCCATTATAGTTTAACTAGTGGGCCACGACCATTAACACTGGTGATCCCTGTGTTTTCTGGACGAGTGGATGTTTTCTCTGTCACCGTGTAGGCCCCATCTTTCATATCCAAATGAGAGTATTCCCTCACAAGGAAATATGGGCATAGATGTTCGTTAGTGGAAGATCTGTGTTCAAGTCAGCTACAGGCCAGTTTGGTATTGTGCTGGCTCCGTCGGGTGTTGGTAAAATCACCGTTGTAAAACTGTGTTAACATCTTGTTTCTCTTTTCTCTTAAAAAGTGAGGAGGGTTTCAGAACGGCGGCCTGTCTGAGTGAGTGTTATATCATTGTGTACAAGTTCAGGTGATAGCTGCTTAGCTTACGTGCTAGTGGTGGCCTACTGTTAGCCAGTCAGCTGTTAGCTGGGCGCTAGCCTGCTGTGATCACTAGGTGGCCTACCTAGGCTAGGCTAGGAAACATTAGCTTGCTGCTATCGGCCGAGGCCCAGCGCGGGGTGGCTCCGGCCCCTTGCGCGCCGCCGCGGTTCCCAACTCCCCTCTCCCTCACGGGGAGAGGCGGGGGGGATTCGAAGCTCCCCTCTGGTCACGTGCGCCGTTCGCTCGGCGTCTCGCGGGCAGGGGCGGTAGCGCCCGGCGGTTAGAGCGGCCGTTAGCTTAATGCTACTCTGTTGAACGTGCTTTGATTATAACATGTTTTAAACACTCTTGACTACGACGTCATCTTTGACAGAGGATGTTCGTCGAACCTGCCCTGGGCCAGGACGGCAAGGACTGCGTCAACAAGGGGGGCCGTAGCGACGGGATGGAGCGGCGACGCTGCCCAGATCGACAACACAGAACGGCTGTGTTTACTACGGTGCCTTGAGACTGCACTTCGCTTGATCTACGCTCCGGGTAGGCAAGGTCTGGACCAGACCTTGAGCACGTCTTCTTGCTTTCCCTTCTAAATGTTTTGTAAATAATGATGTTTTCGCAAAACGAGTGTTGCTGCACTACATTTAGGATACGATGCGAGTTATGTGTGAATTGTCTTGTCACTGGTATTAGCTTCTCCATGCAAATAGGGTTGTTTATTACAGATGTGAAAATGATCTGGTTTGTTGTGTTGAGAAACTTCATGTGTTCTTGTACCGAGCACTCTCAACTAAGGGGGTTAAACTAACCTATAAAGCTATGCTTAGTGACATATGAGTAAAGAATGATTCTTCTCTCAGCCTGTAATGACAATGAACAGTGTGTTCACATATTAACAGGTTTACCTGTTCAACTGGCCGTATTAAGGGTAAAGTAGGAGGGTTGTGTTTTTCCCCCCGGTTCCCTGGGGACTTCTTCATCCTCCTCTCAGACATGTTGTTGCACTACATTGTGTCACTGTGTGGTAGGGATACAATGTAACCTTTAGCTTGATTGCTGAGGTTGTGCTAAACCTGCTTGAGAAACTTTATTTTCCTAAAAGAAAAGATTGTTTGGTCGCTTTTCATGTGTGCTTAGCAAGGCCTGTGGCCGATACTAATCGAGAATTATGTATTCTCTCATTATGAAAAACGGCGTTCCTCTGTAGAGTGTTTTTGCCATTTTTTGTAGGTGATGATGGGTTGTGTGTGTCATGTGACCTACAACTGGGTTGGGCTGGCCACAGAAGCACCTGTGTAAGTGTGGTACCGGGGCTCTTGGAGAGCCCTCTCTAATCTGTGTTTTTTCCTTAGTAAAAATCAGATAGCAGGTTAGCACATGCGCTGTGTGAAGCTGTTAGACGCTTCGTGGAGCTGACTATGACTGTGTCATTCTCTCTTTTTGTCATTACATCGTATCATGGGTGTGGGGTCGTAAAGGGGTGAACTGGTAACCTTTCCTCCCCCTTTTTTCTGTTGGTCAGGGGTAAACCCACCTGTCCTTCAAGGTTCCTGTCACGTTGTGGTTTGGCACGTTACAGGGTGAGGGGGGGGAGTTTCCTGGTCCCACGCCCTGGAATATTGGGCGTGTGCACAGCAGAAATTCCCCCGCCATAGAGTACGTCACCGTGCGCGTCTCTGTTGGTAGGACTTCCGTGTGCTGTTCAGGTCCATATGATGGATCTGTTTAAAACGGGGTGTGGTCAGGGCTCCTCCTCACGAAGCTCCTATTCGGGCCTTCTGTGAGTTGGGACTCTCCTTCCATGTGAGGGAGCCTCCTCAGAGTACAGAGCCTCCTCCTCAGATTGATAAGGTGAGTGGAACCTCAAGAAGGAGTCCTACTCTATTGTGTGTGTATTCGATTCAATTCGATTATTGAGTGTGTATGGGTTCAGTGCCTCCTCCCCGGAGAGCCCTAAAACCAAACTTTTACATGGCTCAAGGTGCAATATATTTTTTTCAATCTGTACAGCTCGCGTGGGAAGTCTCTCTGGGGATTTCCGTCTCCTCTCTATGGGAGGGTGGTGGAATGTAAAAATGTGAAAATGTTTTACTCCCGGCCGTGTAGACTGGGATACATATGAATTCTATATGAATTGGAAATGGGGGACCCTGATGGAAGACAAGCGTCTTTTTCAGGTCTGCATCCCCTTAACAATTGTGTGTATTGAGCCGTACTGTATTGTACCCATTCTGCAATCTGTTAAATAAGGTTTTCATTCATTCATTCATTCATTCATACATACTGTTGGTGCTTCCTTCTTTTCTTTTAAAAATAGTTGGAGTTAGGAAGTATCACACCCCTCTTGTCGTTCCCCTGGGCGCCTTGGGGATTCAATGACAGGTCTAAATAGCCTGTTCATTGATGTGGTTGTGTCCCGACGCACGCATAGTGCTAGATCGGGGTGTTCTGTAATCAGGCGACTGACTGGCACGCCTTGGTTGCTTGGGGTTAAAACGGCGTTTTTATAAAGCAACTGGGATGGAGGTTTTTCCACTTCCAACGACCTGTTTTGGTTGTCGACGGATTCTCGTTCATATCTGGGGGATGATGACGGAATGGATCTGAACATATGTACAGGGGTCTCACGCCCTGGGGGTGGGCCACCGGGCGCGGTTCGCCCCGAACGTCTGGGTGGCACCTTCTTTTCATGTTTAAGATCAACACGCATATATGCCCCTTCTCCTGGAGTAGGCATGTCGGCGTGGTTAGGGCACGGGACTGGTTCTGGTCACGCTGGTCCGGATCAGTTGAACCCGTTGTCCGCCGGGGATGCAGATCTGCTGTTCTGGTACCCTGAGGGACTTGGGCTTTTTTCAGGGGGAAAAATGCCAGGTCGGTCCGGGTGTCACAGGGTTAAGCGCTATGGAGACCCTGGTTGGGTAAATTTTTTACTCAGCACTGTCGTAATGGCTTACGGCCATGCCAACCTGTACACGCTCGATCTCGTCAGATCTCGGCCGCTACACAGGTTGGTCCTGGTTAGTACTTGGTTGGGAGACCGCCTGGGAATACCAAGTACGGTGTGCTTGGGGCTGATTCTCCATTCTTTTTCACTCCTCTCTCACGCATGGCGAAGAGGGGCCTGTTGGGGTGGTCTTTGACCTCCTCTGGTGACCCTGTGCTTCCCGTATCGCCGGGCCCGGTCCGAAGTAATGTTTCATCGACCTGTAGGCCTGGGTTAACCCTTTTTTGAAAACTGTAAATGTGTATACCCGCAGGTGTGTTTTGGAGTTTTTTTCTTGAGGGGTTATAGGAACAACCACCGCATTGGGTAACACCAAGGTGGTTGATTCCCTGGTGTGTTGGAGCAGTGTCAACTCCCGGGTTCATCGGTTGAGGGTGCCCCTGCACGTTCATGACGTCTGCCAATCGTGTCAGCCTTCTCTGCCTCAACCCCTCTGGGTGGTTTTTTTTTAAATGGAGGCTTGGTCATGCAACAACGCCAGCATACGCCCCTTCCGCCGGGGCGACTGTGTTCAGCTGTCCCCTCTGGCGCCTGTCTCGTCCGCAGTCTCCAGGCTAGGGTTAACAGCCTGTTGCCTGGTTTTTCCCCGGTGCGCTGCCTGCTTCCGTTGGTTAACCTTTTTTGTGTGCTTACGGCCATGCTGACTGCCTGTTCTGCAGGGTCAGTGTGCCAGGCGGTGTACTATTGGGGGGACAGGGCCCGCTCGGTGAGGGGCCTTTGTCCGAATATGCTGGCGATGTGGGGGGCGGGGTCACTAAAGTGCCCACCTGGTGGGGTCTTGATGCTGGCATCATGGACTTCTCCGGGCCCCCGTTCCAGGGGGTCCAGTCCCTTTGGTGGGTCTGGGTCTTCCTTCGCGCTCCGCTGCTACGGCCTTGCCACGGGGTTGGGTTTGCCCTTGACCCCGTGATTCTGGGGGCAGTAACGAGGTTGTTCCCTCCGTTCGTTCCCGGGTGGCATGCGGGTTGTGCGTGTGTGTAGTCGTGGGGTCAAGCCACGGTCTGCTCACCCTGTGCGTTGAGTTGCTTGAGTGCCTCTTCGCACGGTCGGGTCCGTCGCCCTCCCGTGAAGCCCCCAATAGGGGGGTGCCCTCCATTAGGGGGGGTCGGGGGGGCTCGGTCCTCCCTGATCTGATGGCTGTGGGGGGCCTCAGCGGGGTACATTTGTCGAGCTTCTAGCTCCCGCTCAGCTCCTATTATGCAATGAGACGCTGAGCGGGAGCTAGTGTGATACAGAACGTTAGGTTATGACTATAACCAAGTTCTGTTAACACTAGTGGACGCTCAGCGTCTAGACGCCGCTGCGGCCCTTGATTTTTCATTGTGGTGAAATTTGTTGGGAAGGAGATGAGTGTGTGGCACCACCCCTGCTTATGTAGGTAAGCGGATGGGGGTGTGGACAGATGAATGCTGGCATTTAAAGGTACATTTTGAAATTTATTCAGTATATATATGCTGAAGCGAGATATATGCAATGAGACGCTGAGCGTCCACTAGTGTTAACAGAACTTGGTTATAGTCATAACCTAACGTTCCTCTCTGTTTTAGATAGATTTACAGTGTTCTTTTTAGTTAGCGTCTAAACCTATATAGGATTTGATTTCATTAACTTAAAAACCAAGGATTATTTCTTAACTTTAATTAACTATTAGTTTAGTTCTTTTACCGAATTCCCTAGTGCTTTAAATACCTAAGTTAACCTATTTTTGATTATAGGATCTTCAAATGATTATCTATTTTAGTCTATTTGGTTTTAAGACAAACTGTTGCATTATATATTCTATAATCTTTGTCTTTAAAGTTAGTTTAGTCTTCTAAGTAAGTTACACATGTTTTGCCACCTTAATCTTCTATTTTAAACTATATTACTGGCTTAATTAAACTTAGCAATGGTTGATAAGTGTCTGGTTTAGTCTCATATTAATCAATACACTATTTTATAACTATTGAGGCTAGTTTCCATACTGAATTACTATTAGTTTTGGTTGCCGTTTTTCACAACTTAAGACAAATTGTTCCTGTGTTTAAATGTAACCAGGGCTTATTTAAGAGCCTTCCTGTCCCCCACTATGTGAGACCAGCTGGCTCCTTTGTTCTAGAGCCCCCAATTGGCTCTACTCAAACAGTTCTTATCTTTTACAGCCGGCTGTTGAGTAGCCCATCTCACAACCTATTGTGGGGGTCTGGCTATAGTAAACAACACTATCTTTTCAGAGGCTATTTTTAGCTTTTAGTAGAAGTCTGGGAAAACAGATGAACTATTCAAATGCTAAATTACTTTGTCCCAAGGCCTAAAATATATTCCAGGGTATTTACAGTTGCAGGGGGCAAGGGACGTGGCCGTAATGAAATCACCCTTTTCAGAGCTATGTGCAAATTAAGGATGGTTTCATTTTTTGATTCCCCACCTCCCCCCCTCCGGGGGAAAGTGAGGCCCCACTTGAACCCAGAGCCTCTATTTTAACCACCAAAGTGACTTCTAGAAGAAATGTATCTAAAATACTCTTTGGGGGAATAGCAGTCTAGTAGCCAAACGGAAGACACACAACAACAGACAGACAGCTCAGTGATTGAAACCTACGTGTTTGTGCGACCATGTCGACCTGAACAATGGGGGATAATAATAAGAACGAGCCGCCTCGGAGGGAGGATACCGCAGGCGGAAGACGGCCGCTGCTGCTGGAGCTGGACCAAGTCATGTGAGACAAGCCGGCGGCAGCGCGGCGCACGGAGCCGGGGAGAAACCACCACCTCGCCCCGCTGGCGCTTCACAGTGCGTCTCAGGCGAGAGTGTAAAGGGGGGGGGTAATACCATAGGTCAGTGGCCAATCAGAGGAACCCGGAAACACAACTGCGTTGGGTAAAGCATACACGTGGCCTGCAATGGAGAACTCTTAAAGGGGAACTATTTTACTATTTCTTACACTATTTGGGCACTTTTACACAATTCCTGTGAGTCTATGGAACACCTCTGTAATATATATTTTTTTTTATTCATTGTCTTGTATTTCTAATCAAGTCCTCAAAAACAGCATTTTTCTACCTCAAGATCTCGAGCCGTTTTGAGCCTGGGCTCCAGCCACTGTGTGCAGCTCATCTTGTACCTGATGCCACACAGCCACATTAACATGCAGCGGTGTCTCTCTGACATCACAAATCATCACATTTTCAAATGACTCAGTTCAGTGAGGGTGAATATTGTGAGAGGAGAATTGGAAGAATGCGCCAATATGAGAATTAGAGACATAGATCATATTAATATAAGTTCACATAGCTAGGAAACAATGCTAAACACTGAAAAAGGCCATTTATAAGATAGTTCCCCTTTAAGTCGCTGTGACTCAATGAAACCAAGGAGACTCCACCTCTATCAGAGGAGGCATGTGGTCACCTCTTGCTATTAAACACTCCATGTTCCCTATGAACACACCTACATCTTCAGATATAGGCTACAGTCTTTTATAGAAACAGTAGACAATTAGGTTATATTATATTATATTTAATATTTGATCATAGCAGAAAGTCTGCATTTTTGGGAGGACACAAATATGTCCACATCCTTAGAGAAATGGCAGCAGTATGCCCTGGGGTTAAACTGAATTGTCAGGTTATTTGACGGCTGTTTCATCTGCATCTCCCCTTGTAAAGAGACGGAGAGATCGAGGCAGAACATGAGAGTTGGCTATGAATGTGGTGATGAATTCAGTGAGGATGTCACATTAAATGGTAAATTAACTTGTCACCTATTGTACTTTGGAATAATGAAACACATCAGAAAAGTTGATCAAATGATCATTCTCAAAGACAGAAGAGGCAAACAAAAAAGTAGCATGAACAGAAATATTAAATAGTATTAATACTATTCAATTACAATTATTACTTTTTATTTAACCTTTATTTAGACAGATAAAACATTAAGAACCGATCTGTCGATCTGGTCTCCTACTTAAAAAAGGCTCCTTCAGTTATTGGAGTCAGCTATGCTTGAATGATAAGGGGCTTTGCATGCTGTTTCATCTGCAGATCATATTAAACACCCACTCCACTCCACCCAAGCTTTTTGTCTTTGACAATGTCAACGTTCATTAGACAATTAGACAACAAAAACACAGCATTTGCTACTTTGACCAACAGTCGGGCCGTTCATATCTTAATTGACATTATTGTTAACATTGTAGTTGGCTGTGGTAGCGGTAGCGCAGGTGCTTTTGCTGATGCTACATGGCTGCTAAAGGAGTAGCGCTAACGTTAGCTTGCTGTTTCCGGCCTGCCTAGTACCAAAAAGGTTTGCTAGTACTGGTTGTGTAGTGTGTCACATAGTGCCCCTGGCTAATGCTGTTTAGTTAAGAAGGCCATTATGAATCGCCCAGAGAACCTGATTGGGAGAGGGTAGGAAAGAGTACCGGCAGCTTGTGAGAAGTTCCAGTGTGCAAAAAGAGGTCACTGTATGCCAAATAGTAAAATGTAGAAGTGCCAGTACTGCGTCCTGGTGAGTACCAGGCCACAAGCACACAATGGAATAAAGAGCTCAAATGGAGATGTTAGAATGAACACACACACACACACACACACACAGACACACGCATACACACACGTGCACACGCACACACACGCACACACACACACACACACACACGCACACACACGCACACACACAAACCAGTGAAAGCATCCAAGGCCTCTGGGGTGCCTCTAGACTTCAAACGCCTCTGGTTGTTTGGAGAGAATGTTAGGCCATACATGGCAGCTGTGAGAAGAAGGCTTAGAGACTCATGTAAGCTACAGTGCGTGTGTGTGTGTGTGTGTGTTGGTTTAACTGTGCGCTGCTTAGGAATGTAAAGGAAAGGATGTGTGTTAGCTTAGCAAGTCCGTGTGGAGGAACTCCCAGCAGCACACACCTGAATCTCTCTGCAGAGAGGGAGGAGCATTGAACATTCAACTTCATCCTTCAAAATGTCCTGTTTTATCTCAATCTGTAGGTTTTCCCACATTCATGTATTCCATGCACACTACTGTATGGCCACTGAGCTGCCTGAGATGTCTTTGAACCACAGAGAGAGAGATTATATCTACTATGCCTTCCTTCACACGACTGCACCTCCATCCACACGGCAGTTCTCAACCAATGGATAACCAAACCCATATAACCAGTTGTCCATTTGTTTATATTTAACCAGAGGAATGGCATACATTGTATTGGCAGAATGTAGCATGGCAGAGTTGCTCTAGAATGAGGCTGCCTCTTCAGGCTGCTTTCACCCAATATCTCATAATAACAAATACCAGTATAGTTGGCTGGCAAACATGGAATGGTTTTGGAAGTTTGGACACTGTTTGACACCGGTCTCTTTTTGCCTACCGACTCACATACATTTTTCTCTCTCTCTCTCTATCTCTCTCTCTCTCTCTCTCTCTCTCTCTCTCTCTCTCTCTCTCTCTCTCTCTCTCTCTCTCTCTCTCTCTCTCTCTCTCTCTCTCCTCTCTCTCTCTCTCTCTCTCTCTCTATATCTCTCTCTCTCTATCTCTCTCTCTCTCTCTCTTTCTCTCTCTTTCTCTGTTTTCTCCCTCTTTTTTCACATGGAGGTCCTTCGGATTGATGGTGCTGGGGATGGTGTGAAAGGGGGGCTGTTTTCTGATTGTGCGAAACAGAAAAATGTAAATGTTATTTTTGTACAAGAGACCCATAGTGATGTGGGTAATGAGGTTGACTGGGGACTCAGTTGGGGGGGGGGGATTGGTGATGAGTCATGGCACTAATAATAGTGCAGGGGGTGGCTGTCCTGTTCTCTCCTGGACTTGGGGTCAATATTAGATCGCAGAAGGAGGTGAAGGTGTGGTGGGACAGAGTGATCCAGAGGCCGGTCACTCAGGGCGACAAGACTGGCCTGAAGAACCTCCAGACCCTGGTGAAGTGCATCACCTGTTTTTAGTTGAGAACATCAAACATCAAAAGTCTCTCTCTCTCTCTCTCTCTCATCTCTCTCTCTCTCTCTCTCTCTCTCTCTCTCTCTCTCTCTCTCTCTCTCTCTCTCTCTCTCTCTCTCTCTCTCTCTCTCTCTCTCTCTCTCTCTCTTCTCTCTCTCTCTCTCTCTCTCTCTCTCGCAGGTCTCCACTTCAGTTTCAGGACTCTCTCACCGGATGGCCTGTTGCTCTGCGCCTTTTCTCCAGGCAACCAGGAAGAGTTCTTGGCTTTACAACTCCAAAATGGCCGCCCCCTACTTCCTGTTTGACCCACAGGTAGGGAACTACAAACGTGGTTGTCATTCTTGATCACCTACTCTGTTGGATGATGTTGTTTTTATTGGTCACACAACTGTTTTGAATAATTATTATAATTACATACAAGTCCTGTTTGTTTGTTTGTTTGTTTGTTTGTTTGTTTGTTTGTTTGTTTGTTTGTTTGTTTGTTTGTTTGTTTGTTTGTTTGTTTGTTTGTTTGTTTGTTTGTGTGTTTGTGTGTTGATGAACAGTGGGCAGCAATTCATTTATTTTGTTGAGCGGCTAAAGCAATAATGTGTAAATGTGGTACCTTGCTGTCTTTGCTCTGTTGCGTCTGTGTGCTTTCTTTTTTTTTCGCATGCAGCCTTTCTGCAGGGCACATCTTTGGTTTCTTGCTGGTCAAGGTGGCTGTTGAAAAAAATACCCCATATTCTGTGCTCAAAGAAACGATCAAGTCTTGGTTGCTGTAGGTATACGTCTATATATTGCTTTTATCCAAAGCGCTTTACAACGTTTGCCTTTACATTCACCAATCACTCACACACAATGGTGGAGGTGACCATGCAAGGTGCCAACCTGCTCCTCGGGAGCAGTTAGGGGTTAAGTGTCGGGAGGAGCCGGAATCAAACCGGGAACCTTCTGATTACCAGACGACCGCTCTATCTCCTGAGCCAATGTCGCCACCACAATTGAGACTAGAGCAGCAAAAGTGAGTGATATGTTGAAGCACCAGAGGTCGCAATTTGTTCTGCACATGTACAATGTTAATAGAAATATTACACATTGTGGGCTTTAATTATGTCGGCCAAGTGAGGAGTAGATGTGATGACGATCAGAAGCACCCTAGCGAGACTTTTACATCACAGTTATTATCGAGGGTTCAGACTATTGCTCCACAGAAACTGTTTTGAAAATTCAAATGTGTTCTATTTTCAGCTGTCTGAAGGCACACGCAATGAACTGGCAACATGTCCCCTGAGCGACACTACTTTTGTGTTACAAAGTCATACCGAAGATAATATGTGAGAAATGTGTTCCATTACTAATGTAGGATATATGCAGAATGCAGGACTTAATATGTAGAGTATGGAGGACTTCTCAATGGATACCACTGTAGTACTACTGCAGTATAGCATACTTCTACCATGGCTACCACTGTAGTATTAATGCAGTATAGCAGACTTCTACCATGGCTACCACTGTAGTATTAATGCAGTATAGCGGACTTCTACCATGGCTACCACTGTAGTATTAATGCAGTAGCGGACTCAGGGTGCGATCCACGGGGGGAGCTCGGTCCGCTATAGCTCCCCTAGATCAGACATCAGCTCCCCTGGGGGTCTCTAAAGCTCCCCTGGGGGTCTCTAAAATTACTGAAAATAAATGCTACTTTTGCCATGCATTTCTAATTTTTCTGTAATTTTCTGTATCATCACCGTGTATAATAATAAACGTATGCTATTTTGGATGTATGATTAATGATTTGCGCACTAATTCACACGTAATATGGCAACATGCATGCTATTCTTGCAATTACCATTCGGAGCGCGGCGGCGCTGCAAGCCTGCACGCACGCACGGTACAAAATCAAACTTGACTGACTTGACCCACTTTGTAACCTGTGGCTGTGACTTGTTGACACAGTGGTCGTTTTGACAGCCAGTAAATAAGGTCACTCAGGAATGCATAATGTCTAAAACGAAAACAAGTAAGCCTAACCAATTTTGGTTTCACGAAGACAGTGAAGCTGACAGCAGCAGGAGGCGGGCCGCGGGATCATACAGGCGACGCCGTTACAATTACACCTGCTTGCTGGTGCTCCGGTGGGGACTATTATTAGTATTACAACGCCCGGTGACCGTTGCCGTGGAAGCCCAGACCAGGCATGCGTTCTTCATGGGACGGGGGTGCACTAAGTGCAAGCCCAGATAAGTACTCGCTATTTGCATATCAATAGCGCCGGTCGTATTTAACACACCTGACGACCGGCGCTATTGATATGCAAATAGCGAGTGCAATCCCAGTTGATTTCAGGAACGCACCACTGGCCCAGACCGTCCAGACGGCCGGACCTCAACAAGTGAGTTGTCTAGTATTATGTGTTCTGTAGTTACTGAAACTGATTGAATATATGACAGGATTCAAGAGGTTTATTTGTCACATACATAATTACATACATACACAAGGCCTACAGGCTACAGGCTGCGATCACAGTATCCTCCAACAGTCTGCGCGCCGTGTCTACCATGGCTACCACTGTAGTATTAATGCAGTATAGCGGACTTCTACCATGGCTACCACTGTAGTACTAGTGCAGTATAGCGGACTTCTACCATGGCTACCACTGTAGTACTAGTGCAGTATAGCGGACTTCTACCATGGCTACCACTGTAGTACTAATGCAGTATAGCGGACTTCTACCATGCCTACGACTGTAGTACTAATGCAGTATAGCGGACTTCTACCATGGTTACCACAGTATATAGGACTTATACCATGGCTACCCCATGAATAAATGCATGATATATGCAGGATAGATGCAGGGTAGATGCAGGGTAGATGCAGGGTAGAGGCAGGGTAGATGCAGTATAGATGCAGGGTAGATGCAGGGTAGATGCAGGGTAGATGCAGGGTAGATGCAGGGGTAGAGGCAGGGGTAGAGGCAGGGTAGATGCAGGGGTAGATGCAGGGTACATGCAGGATAGATGCAGGGTAGAGGCAGGGTAGAGGCAGGGTAGATGCAGGATAGATGCAGGGTACATGCAGGATAGATGCAGGGTAGAGGCAGGGGTAGAGCAGGGTAGATGCAGGATAGATGCAGGGTAGAGGCAGGGGTAGAGGCAGGGTAGATGCAGGGTAGAGGCAGGGTAGATGCAGGTAGATGCAGGGTAGATGCAGGTTGGGTGACCTGCCCCACAGCGGAGCATCTTAGCTGTAGTGTGTGGTTTCTTTTCAGGGTGTCTCTATTAGCGGGTCGTTATCACTTCTCATCTGTCACATTTGATCCTCTCTCTCTCTCTCTCTCTCTCTCTCACTCTCTCTCTCTTCCTCTCTCTCTCTCTCTCTCTCTCTCTCTCATCTCTCTCTCTCTCTCTCTCTCTCTCTCTCTCTCTCTCTCTCTCGCTCTCTCTCTCTCTCTCCCTCTCTCTCTCACTCTCCCTCTCTCTCTGTAGTTTTTCTCAGTCTAAACTCCCCTCCCCTTCTCACCACAATCTCTCTCTCTCTCTCTCTCTCTCTCTCTCTCTCTCTCTCTCTCTCTCTCTCTCTCTCTCTC
>NW_028171465.1:0-10955 GCF_963971535.1 Notolepis coatsorum
GAGTCAAATTAATCTCTTAATGAATTAGTCTCTAAGCCTTTTTGGACTCCTGACCTCAACTGCACTGCATCAATCGGAGGGGCTGTATGTGTGAATGCAACCGTTCAAATACTTCTGTGCAGAGTTCACCCTCTCAGCGCCCAAGACAGACTGAGCCCATGTAAACAGAGAGAGATGTAATCTGTTAATAAAGTTTTCAATCAATCAATCAATGTCGGTACAAAAGCAGGTCATTGTTTGTAGAATTCACACGGCGAGCGTGTTGGTGTATTGATTAATACAGACTAACCATGTTCCAAACAATATTGCATACAGATGGTCTTTTCCCGCCTTATGTTTACATTAAACGTGTGCTTCTTCTCACCGTGTTTTAGTCTCTGTATGAAACTGTACGTGGTCATCGTTTATTAATTAGGTCAGCTTTTGCTCAATAGTGCTTTGAAATGGGAGATTTTTTAAATATTAAGTCAAGAATCATATGCTCTGCTGTCTGACAGGATGAGAGATATTAAATGTTTATTTATGAGTAATACAATCGGTTTGGATTGATTGTAAACAATTTATATCGTTTCTTTCGAGTTCCGAAACTCGTGACTCGACTTGATCATTGACTGCATTCGGACTCAGAAGGTGCAGACGTGTGTGTAACGCCTCTCTCTGTCCACCAGGGGGACTGGCTGGAGGAGGGCTACCAGTGTGTGTAACGCCTCTCTCTGTCCACCAGGGGGACTGGCTGGAGGAGGGCTACCAGTGTGTGTAACGCCTCTCTCTGTCCACCAGGGGGACTGGCTGGAGGAGGGCTACCAGTGTGTGTAACGCCTCTCTCTGTCCACCAGGGGGACTGACCTGAGGGAGGGCTACCAGTGTGTGTAACGCCTCTCTCTGTCCACCAGGGGGACTGACCGGAGGAGGGCTACCAGTGTGTGTAACGCCTCTCTCTGTCCACCAGGGGGCCTGACCGGAGGGAGGGCTACCAGTGTGTGTAACGCCTCTCTCTGTCCACCAGGGGGACTGACCTGAGGGAGGGCTACCAGTGTGTGTAACGCCTCTCTCTGTCCACCAGGGGGACTGGCCTGAGGGAGGGCTACCAGTGTGTGTAACGCCTCTCTCTGTCCACCAGGGGGACTGGCCTGAGGAGGGCTACCAGTGTGTGTAACGCCTCTCTCTGTCCACCAGGGGGACTGACCGGAGGGAGGGCTACCAGTGTGTGTAACGCCTCTCTCTGTCCACCAGGGGGACTGACCGGAGGAGGGCTACCAGTGTGTGTAACGCCTCTCTCTGTCCACCAGGGGGACTGGCCTGAGGAGGGAGGGCTACCAGTGTGTGTAACGCCTCTCTCTGTCCACCAGGGGGACTGGCCGGAGGAGGGAGGGCTACCAGTGTGTGTAACGTCTCTCTCTGTCCACCAGGGGGACTGGCCGGAGGGAGGGCTACCAGTGTGTGTAACGCCTCTCTCTGTCCACCAGGGGGACTGGCCTGAGGGCTACCAGTGTGTGTAACGCCTCTCTCTGTCCACCAGGGGGACTGACCGGAGGAGGGCTACCAGTGTGTGTAACGCCTCTCTCTGTCCACCAGGGGGACTGGCCGGAGGGAGGGCTGCCTGTACGTTAATGCCAAGCAAGCAGTGCAAAAATGCTTCCGCATTCGTCACCGCACGCTAGTGCGGTAAAGCGCCCTTCTTTTCAGACAAATGCTACCGTGCGTGCACCGGCGGCGGCGTGCTCGCTCAGGTGCGTGCGTGCGCCGGCGTGCTCGCGCGAGGTGCCCGCGCATGCGCATGAGATCCCGCCTTGAGCGGAGCTCAATATATATAAGTCACCGCCCCTTATTCAGTATCTACCAATAGCTCAATTGGCAAGGACACATGGCTGTGGATCCTATGGCTTGTTTGCTGGCGAGTTCGAATCCCACCGAAAATATTTTTTAACGTGATTTTTTTTTAACGTGTATTATTTCGCCGGTTAAGGTTATTTCGCCGGTTAAGGTTAGGCATGGTTAAGGTTAAGGTTAAGGTTAGGCATTGTTTCGGAGTTGGTTAAGGTTAGAACGGTTAAGTTTAGGCGCTGTTAAGGAGCTGGTTAAGGTTAGAGTTTGTCAAAGAGAATGGCAATATAATTTCTATGGTTAAGGTTAGGCATGGTTTCGGAGTTGGTTAAGGTTAGAACGGTTAAGTTTAGGCGTTGTTAAGGAGCTGGTTAAGGTTAGAGTTTGTCAAAGAGAATGGCAATAGACAGCCTATTTCCGCGCGACCTGGGCGCTGGGCGGCGGAAAATGAAAGGCGCATTACTGCATGCCACTACGGTTAATTTTTGCACTGCTTGCTTGGCATAAAGCTACACGCGGGAGGGCTACCAGTGTGTGTAACGCCTCTCTCTGTCCACCAGGGGGACTGACCTGAGGGAGGGCTACCAGTGTGTGTAACGCCTCTCTCTGTCCACCAGGGGGACTGGCCTGAGGAGGGCTACCAGTGTGTGTAACGCCTCTCTCTGTCCACCAGGGGGACTGACCTGAGGGCTACCAGTGTGTGTAACGCCTCTCTCTGTCCACCAGGGGGACTGACCTGAGGGAGGGCTACCAGTGTGTGTAACGCCTCTCCCCCTTTCTTCTCTCTCTCTCCCTCTGGTTCTCACTCTTCCTTTCTCCCTTTCCTTCTCTCTCCCTTATTTATTGTTGTCCTTGTATACTATTGCTACTGTCATGTTGTATTTTATTTACTTGTATGCATCATGTACATAACCTTGTTTTAATGTTACAGCCTGCCACCCCCCCCCCCCCCCCCCCCCCCCTTCCCACAAAAGGCCTTTGCTTTTTGGACAGGCTGCTTTTGTATATAAGAATTTGTTCTTAATTGCTTGCCTGATGGATAAATAAAGGTTAAATAAATAAATAAAAAACGCCTCTCTCTGTCCACCAGGGGACTGGCCGGAGGGCTACCAGTTGGCGTCGGCGATGAGCTTCCGCTTCCCCCAGTGCGTGCCGACCCACCTGAAGACCCTCATCCCCAACGCCAGCAACGAGGCCATCGCTCTGATGAGGGACCTGCTCCTCTGGGACCCCAAGAAGAGGCCCACGGCGGTGCAGGTGAAGCCCAGTTAAAGGAGGCCGGGGGCTTGTAAAGCAACACGCCAACATTTTGGGGAGATCAGCTCACCGTCTTCTCCAGAGAGAGACGAGAAGATAGATACCAGTCTCCTCTCTGTGCGTTCAGTAGAAAGCTGTCTGGCTGCACGTTAGCCTAGCTTAGCACAATGAATGGAAGCGGACAGTGACGGGTAGCGTTCGGGAGAGGTGTTAGTTGGACAATGCCTCTAGGCTACCCGGCACTGTCCGCTTCCATTCATTGTGCTAAGCTAGGCTAACGTGCAGCCAGATAGCTTTCTACTGAACGCACACAGAGAGGAAACTGGTATCTATCTTCTTGTCTCTCTCTGGAGAAGACTGTGAGCTAATTTCCCCAAATGTTGGCGTGTTCCTTTAAAGAGAAACTCCACTCAAATTAAGAATTCCAATATGTTATTTCCATGGTCTAGGGAAGTTCAATCGATATCCGTGAACCTGAGCTACTCTCTCCTCCCAAATAGCCAGAAACCTTGTGATGTCATCAGGTATAGAGTTGTTCCATAGACAGTGAATGGGAGACTTGTTTTGAGGGACCCATGTTTGTTTGGGTTTGACCAGCTCTAGTTCGACCACTGGATCCTAATGAATCAAACCCAATAGTCCGATCAGCATCCTCCTAACCCTAATTATTTTAAGTGGTGTTAAAGCTGTGGTGTTTCATTAATTCAACTCATGACTCATCATCACCTTCTACCAGTGACGGTGTGTGTTTTCATCACATGCACGTGTCACGACGTGCAAATTATCCAATTGCTCTGTGCTAATTATAGACAGGTCACCCTCCATTGGGATTTGTTTGATTGTTTGTTTGCCTCTAAGGGTTGTGGGTAGAGAGCACCGGTCCAGGGGGAGTGGCCCTGCTCTTCTGCTGACGGTGTCCCTGTGAGCTGCAAACCCTGCTGTGGAAAAAGGGGATATTGTGGCGATGGAAAGAGCAATAGCACCTCCCCTGTCCTCCTCTCCTATGCTCTCTCCTTTCCCTCTCCCTCCTTTCCTCATCTCCTCTCCATCTCCTCTCTTCTCCTCTCTGCGCTCTACTCCTCCTCTCCTCTCCATCTCCTCTCTTCTCCTCTCTGCGCTCTACTCCTCCTCTCCTCTCCATCTCCTCTCTTCTCCTCTCTGCGCTCTACTCCTCATCTCCTCTCCTCTCCTCTCTCTTCCTCTCCTCTCCTCTCCATCTCCTCTCTTCTCCTCTCTCTGCTCTACTCCTCATCTCCTCTCCTCTCCTCTCTCTTCCTCTCCTCTCCTCTCCTCTCCATCTCCTCTCTTCTCCTCTCTCTGCTCTACTCCTCATCTCCTCTCCATCTCCTCTCTTCTCCTCTCTCTGCTCTACTCCTCATCTCCTCTCCATCTCCTCTCTTCTCCTCTCTCCGTTCGACTCCTCATCTCCTCTCCTCTTCTCTCCACTCCATCTCCTCTCCGCTCTACTCCTCATCTCCTCTCCCTCTCCTCTCTCTTCCTCTCCTCTCCTCTCCATCTCCTCTCTTCGCCTCTCTCCGCTCTACTCCTCCTCTCCTCTCCTCTCCTCTCTCTTCCTCTCCTCTCCTCTACTCTCCATCTCCTCTCTTCTCCTCTCTCTGCTCTACTCCTCATCTCCTCTCCATCTCCTCTCTTCTCCTCTCTCTGCTCTACTCCTCCTCTCCTCTCCATCTCCTCTCTTCTCCTCTCTGCGCTCTACTCCTCCTCTCCTCTCCATCTCCTCTCTTCTCCTCTCTGCGCTCTACTCCTCATCTCCTCTCCTCTCCTCTCCTCTCTCTTCCTCTCCTCTCCTCTCCTCTCCATCTCCTCTCTTCTCCTCTCTCTGCTCTACTCCTCATCTCCTCTCCATCTCCTCTCTTCTCCTCTCTCCGCTCTACTCCTCCTCTCCTCTCCTCTCCTCTCTCTTCCTCTCCTCTCCTCTCCTCTCCATCTCCTCTCTTCTCCTCTCTCTGCTCTACTCCTCATCTCCTCTCCATCTCCTCTCTTCTCCTCTCTCTGCTCTACTCCTCATCTCCTCTCCATCTCCTCTCTTCTCCTCTCTCCGTTCGACTCCTCATCTCCTCTTCTCTCCATCTCCTCTCCGCTCTACTCCTCATCTCCTCTCCCTCTCCTCTCTTCTCCTCTCTCCGTTTGACTCCTCATCTCCTCTCCATCTCCTCTCTCCATCTCCTCTCCGCTCTACTCCTCATCTCCTCTCCCTCTTCTCTCCTCTCCTCTCTCCGCTCTACTCCTCATCTCCTCTCCCTCTTCTCTCCTCTCTTCTCCTCTCTCCCTCTTCTCTCCCCTCTTCTCTCCTCTCCTCTGTACACGGACAGCTGCAGATCGCTTCACGACCACAGGCATCTGGTTAAGTTTTCAGATGACACCGTCCTGGTATCCCTACTGCAGCACTCCGAGACGGACCACGGACCTGTACTTCATGACTTTGTGAAATGGTGTGATGAGAATTACTTGGACCTCAATGTCTCTAAGACTAAGGACATGATAATTGACTTCAGACACAACCCCGATCATCAAGCCAGTGTAGCTAGTGTAATTTAGGGGTGGGAATCACCAGAGGCCTCACGATACGATACTATCATGATACTTGAGTCACGATACGATAGTATTGCGATACTAAATATATTGCCATATGCTGAGTATTGCGATATTAATATTTGCGATATATTGCGATTTTTTACCTTTTTTCAATTGCAAAGTAAAACTTTGTCAACATGTTTTATCTAATAAAATAAAGTTCAGTCTGTTCATCTCACTTCAATCATTTTTATTGCAGAACGTGGTATTTTCTCAAGCAGACAGATGTCAACACTGTGTTGCATGTACCTGACAAACTGAACTGTTTGTATTACAGTCATATTCCAACTTAACTGAATGCACGTGTCTGTGGACTACTGTACTATTACAGGTATTGAAATTAACAATGCAACTTCCTTATAAAAAAAGAAAAAAAAATACATTTTATTTTTATATAAATAATTAAATATCAATACTTGGCGTCCCTGTATCGATAACTGTATCTCCTCTCCTCTAAGGACCACAGTAATACCATCTCTCCTCTCCTCTCCTCTCCTCTCCTCTCCTCTCCTCTCCTCTCCTCTCCTCTCCTCTCCTCTCCTCTCCTCTCCTCTCCTCTCCTCTCCTCTCCTCTCCTCTCCTCTCCTCTCCCCTCCCCTCCTCCTCTCTCTCCTCTCCTCTCCTCTCCTCTCCTCTCCTCTCCTCTCCTCTCTCTCCTCTCCTCTCCTCTCCTCTCCTCTCCTCTCCTCAGTAATACCACCTCTCCTCTCCTCTCCTCTCCTCTCCTCTCCTCAGTAATACCACCTCTCCTCTCCTCTCCTCTCCTCTCCTCTCCTCTCCTCTCCTCAGTAATACCACCTCTCCTCTCCTCTCCTCTCCTCTCCTCTCCTCTCCTCTCCTCTCCTCTCCTCTCCTCTCCTCTCCTCAGTAATACCACCTCTCCTCTCCTCTCCTCTCCTCTCCTCTCCTCTCCTCTCCTCTCCTCTCCCCTCCTCTCCTCTCCTCTCCTCTCCTCTCCTCTCCTCTCCTCTCCTCTCCTCTCCTCTCCTCTCCTCTCCTCTCCTCTCCTCTCCTCTCCTCAGTAATACCATGTCTCTCCTCTCCTCTCCTCTCCTCTCCTCTCCTCTCCTCTCCTCTCCTCTCCCCTCCTCTCCTCTCCTCTCCTCTCCTCTCCTCTCCTCTCCTCTCCTCTCCTCTCCTCTCCTCTCCTCTCCTCTCCTCTCCTCTCCTCAGTAATACCGTCTCTCCTCTCCTCTGCCCCCAGGCCCTGCGCTACCCGTACTTCCAGGTGGGCCAGGTGTTGGGGCCTCGCCCTCAGAGCCAGGAGGTGAGGACGGCACAGTTCAGGCTGCCGGCCCAGAGCCAGGCCTCGGAGGCCAAGGCAGAGCAGTCCTCGTCGGAGTCCAAGTCCTCCTCCAGAGCACAGCAGCACCAGCAGCACCAGCAGAACCAGCAGCAGGCCGAGAGTAAACCGGACCCGAGCTCCAGCACCAGAGGCCAGGGAGCTCCTCGCCACCCTGTGAGTCTCTAACTGTGTTTCATTTAATGAATGAATGAATAAATGAACCTTTATTTGAGAACATGATTCAACAAAAGAAAAAGACAAACAACGAAAAATATACATATCATGTTGGAAAAGGAGTAGGAAGAAGCCTATAAGCGTATCATGCGCTACCCCTATCCACTACTTCCAAGTGGGAACATTAATTAATATTTAAATTATATAATGGAGAAATATCCACATGACCAATAATTCTTCATCAAAACATTGAAAACTAAATAAATAATATCAGTATCCATAATGTAGTACAAAAAAAAAAGAAAAAGAAAAACAACAGCTTAGAGAATCCAGAAGAATGAATTCCAGTTCGGGGTGATTTAGGACAGCTGACCTGGCTTCTCCTGTCCTGTGGCTTTAACCCTTTCACTGTGACAAAACGCAGAAGGTTAACCCTTTCACTGCGACAATACACAGAAGGTTAACCCCTTTCACTGTGACAATACACAGAAGGTTAACCCTTTCACTGCCACACTACCAAACGGTTAACCCTTTCACTGTGACGATACACAGAAGGTTAACCCTTTCACTGCCACACTACAGAAGGTTAACCCTTTACTATCACACTAACCGTCGGTAGTGTGATAGTAAAGGGTTAACCTTCTGTAGTGTGGCAGTGAAAGGGTTAAAAAAGGCTCATTAGTCTCATTGTGGCATCTCTCTCTCCCAAACTCTTTCCCTGTTTCTCTTTGTTTGACGTTATGGTTTCTTCATTTGACACCATATAGCTCCCACCTCACCATAGCTTCCGTTTCATCCACTCACCGACACGACCGATCTGCTGCTCTACTGATTTACTTTCCATTGTACTTGTTGTAAATGGTTTCCTTAGGTACAGTATATATACAGCACAGACATCTTGGGAGGCAAACAGCTGATTCAAATCGAACAACATGTGAATGTATATTAAATGACGACCATATAGCCAATGAGCTATGTTCATGACGTTGTGCCGTTACTCGAAATAATTTTTCTTTTTTGTGTTTTTTTTTGTGTGTGTATATTGTTTTTATTGACCTATAGTCCATTCATGCTGAGTGAATCAGTTCCCCCTGCGGCCACATTTGTGTATTCAGCATTTTGTGGGGAATTAACTGATAGAAAATGAATCGAAAATGAATCTAATCGAATCGAATCGAATCGTGGTCAAATGAAGAGATTTCATGACGCATTGAATCGCTGCCTGAATAATCGTAATAGAAATTAATCGTTGTGAGGTCTTATATCGTTACACCCCTAGTGGCAGTGAAAGGGTTAAGGTTCTAGTCGTCTCCCTGTCCTTCATTGTTACTACTATTCATTTTGCACATGTGTCTTTTTCTGCTGCTTTGTAAAGCGCCCTTGGGTTTGTTGAAAGACGCTTTATAAATCCAAGATATTATTATTATTATTATTATTATTATTATTATTATTATTATTATTATTATTATTATTATTATTATTATTATTATTATTATTATTATTATTATTATTATTATTATGTTGGCAGACGGTCCTGAAACGTGCCCTCTGTGCCCTCTGTGCCCTCTTCCCTTCCAGAAGCCGGTGCCGCGGGGCGGCGAGAAGAGCGCCGGTGCCGGGGGGGCGGGGCTGAAGGGCGGGGGGCGTCGCCGCTGGGGTCAGACGGGGGTCAGGACCTCCAGCAGCTGGGAGGAGTCGGACCCCTCCTCGGAGACCTGCGCCTCCCACTCCAAGAAGCCCAGCCTGGGGGGAGGAGGGGAGGAGGAGAGGAGCCCCAAGGAGCAGAGCAGCCAGTAAGAGACCCTCCTCGCCCTCTGGGACGTCCCCCCGCGGGCTCCATCACATCACATCACATCAAATCAAATCAAACTAGGGATGTCCGATATTATCGGCCGATATTGGCATTAAAATGTGATATCGGAAAATATCGGTATCTGTTTTTTTTTTTTTTTTCACATTTCTATAACCTTTATTTAGCCAGGCAAGCAAGTAAGAACAAATTCTGATTTTATTTATTGTCAAAACATAATGTTGTGTTAATTCCACAACAAGACATATGTAATGTTAATTACCTGAAATTATTCCATTTTTGGGGGGGGGGGGGGGGGGGGACCCTGCATATATCGGTATCGATTGATAGCGGTATCGGAAATTAAGAGTTGGACAATATCGGTATATCGGTATCGGTAAAAAAGCCAATATCGAGCATCCCTAAATCAAATCAAATCACGTTAATGTCCCGGTGTTTAAAGTCTTCTTTAAACAAGTCAAGAAGAAACATCACAATACATCAAGAACGAAAAACCCCACCATGAAATCCAAAATAAATGTAAAATAAATAAATGCAACACTGCCAGACATACCCCACGCGACGGTAAGGGAAAAACTCACTAAAAACCTAGCAATAGGAAAAAAGCAACACAGGCAGTGTGGAGGAGAGAAACCTTAGAAGGGCCGTTCAAGGGGGGATCTCCCTTCTTGGATGTCGGTGATAGTAGTGTTTCTATGGATGATCGATGGGTGGAGAATAAAACAGGCGAATAGTTGGTATGTATGTACATATATATGTACATATATATGTACACAAATATGTGCATGCAATAGCATCTGGGGTACATGAGAACATTTTTGAAAGATTTTAATAAAATAGAGCTAACAATAACAACAACAACAAAAGAGAAAGCATAGGGAGTCGAGCGCTAGTATGAAAATAGGATAAAGGCTAAATGTCGAGGTTCGGAGCTCAAAATATCAGAGTCATATATTCCGTTTGCACACGAGTATGTATTCAATGTCAATGATATCCTGAGTCCGGCTCTTGCCTTGTTGTCGCGTGCCCCCTCCTGTGACTTCATCCTTCCCTCACCCTCCTCAGTCTGCCACCCAATGGAGTACAAACAACATAGAATAATCTAAATAAAAGAAGTACAAGGCTATTATTATTATATTATTATTATTATTATTATTATTATTATTATTATTATTATTATTATTATTATTATTATTATTATTATTATTATTATTAGGGGATCACTAGTGGATCACTAGTGTCGTGTTGTTTCTGCCTTTACTTACCAATTAAAGGCTAGTTTCAAGATGTTATCGGGGAAATCATACTGTCGTCAATGAACTATACCTGCTGTATTGACTAGTCTTTCTGCACAGTACTTTTGCTTGTATGTAATAAGTGTTAAAGTTGCAATAGATAACATTCAGCCACTAGATGTCGCACTAGAGCACCAGCATGTCATTTATCCAATCAGGTGCATTTCATGTGGGTCAATAGACAAATCCGAGGTAAGCGACAGTGTGATTGGAGGATCAAGAAAAGAGGGCAGGGTTTGAGATAGGTCCATTGGAAGTAGGAAGGGGATACATGCATGCAACATGTAAACAACGACATTCATTTTGGACCCGCCAACAAAAAAATGTCATTATAAATGTATTAATCAATCATTATTTGGGGGGGGGGGGGGGGGGCAATATGTTTATTCCGCACCTTTCTAAAATCTCTGTGGACGTATTATTATTATTATTATTATTATTATTATTATTATTATTATTATTATTATTATTATTATTATTATTATATTTTCAAATGATTACTCTACATAAAGGTGTTATCTATAGCATAGGATAGTTCTGCGTTTCTATTTACAGAGAAAGGACTCTACTAATCAACAACATAATTGTTTATTGTTATTTGCACTTACAAACATACATTCTGGAATAAAATAAGTAAAAGAAGAACAGTTCAAATGTGCAGGAAAGGTCATGAAGCCCAAGGGTTTATAAGTGACCCCCCCCCCCCTCTTAAACC